>NT_177145.1:0-80174 GCF_000188095.3 Bombus impatiens | reverse complement strand
GCCGTGAACCGTGTAATCCGGCATGATCTAGCGGAACTGAAGTTTAGGCCGGACGCGATACGAGTGTGATTGAAACGACGAAGCCTCTGCATGCCTTCGTCTCCGTCGCGGCGGAACGAATGAGCGAGGTACCGTTTAAGAATTCCGCAAATAAGAGTCTCTCGAGTCGTTCCATATAACGCATGGCACACCTGATACAGAATATCAATTGCCAATTAACCGTAACGTTGACGAAAAGGATAGCTTATCTCTTTCAGGGCTGCACTGGAATATTGTTAAGAAAATGTGCAACGAATCGAATGAAGAAGGAAAGGAACAAAAGCGATTGTAACAAACTGGTTTTGTATTTCACGCTTCGCAGATTTTTATTTGATCGAAGTTTCACTCTCGCGAATCTGTGATTCGATCCATATAATTTAATGTACTCGGTAAATGACTAATTGTTCCAGTATAAGGAATTATATCTCTTGCATCGAAGATTTTATTTCAATGCAAATTTAATCTCCTTCTAATTTCCAAATTATTTCGGATGCCAATTTTTAATAATTCCAAACGCTTTATTTCGTATGGAAGGCAAACGATTAAAATGAGCAATTCAAACCATCTTAAAGATCATTAATCCCTTCCTCGTGTTGCTCGTACCAAGATCTGCCTGTCTCGGGATAGACTTAAAAACGAAGATATCTATCTTGACATAGGTCTAAAAATAAAATTCGTTCTTTTTATGTGTTTCAGCGAGACGGACATGGCTCCGAACGCGGAGGAGGAGTTGCTGGTGGTAAAGCCGTGGGGCCCACAACCGGAAAAGGTATGTCAGTGTGTCTTGAATCGAAAGGATTAGCCTGACGAAGACGAGGATCTAATCGTTTAACCTGGACGATGATACGACGCATATTAGAATATGAACAGGATGCTTTTGATTAACGTTATCGATTTATCGTTCAACGTTCGGTCAGTAAATACAGTACCTATAAGTAGGTAGGCGTATATTTCGCTTGTCGGTCGTTTTGTGTTTACGACGCCGTGAGAACTGGCGTTCGATAAACGACCCAGAAATGTGTTAAAGGAAGGAAATTATGAGTCGTTAAGCCCGTGGAAACAGCTTGTTTTCTATCATAATCCGTGCACTTCCAATCTATTTGTCGTAACCAGTAAGTGCAAATAGCTATATTATGCATACATTGAGGTTCCTGTACACTATTTTTCGCTACAATTATGGATCAACTAAAGGGAGAAGATGTACGATCGGGGAAATCGACGAGAAAGAAAGATTACTGAACTTAATCGGATTTAATTTTGTTTCCAATAGATCCTCTTGCGTTGATGTTCAAAAGTATTTCCTTCTTCGAATTTGTATCTCTCCCGTTTGCATCTCTTGAAACGTGGAATGCTGATTTATAATGCGAATGCGATTTCCGTTCAAAATAAATGGAACAATCTACTAGGCGAACAGTTTCATAAATATAAACGTTCGCGTAGTTTCGCTGATGAATGGCGGGCATCGCATACCATCCAGCCTGCTCGTTTATAAAACGCGGTTTTGTCAAGCTGTCGTCCTGTCAACCGTTTGATTATTAGCGCTCGCCTCCGAATCGTCGGGCCGATCATTCACTTTATACTTAGCCGAGCCACGCTTTTAATACCCAGGCATGCATTAACATGCGCCAACCTCGGATGCATTGAATTCTGCAGTTCGTAATGGCTCCGCCGGCATTTATACGCGTCGTGAAACTGCGAGGGAGGTAATAAGTCACGGATAATATGATTAATATCGAGGAGAGGCCACGGTGCATCGCGTTAACCCCTTCGAGGTGCACATATTTACACTCAAGTTAAATCCTTATTTTTGTGCCCCGTACAAATGCGTGGCACGTGATTAACGAAGATAATCCAAGGCGATGCGACTTTTTTTCATCTTTCAAGAAATCTACGGCGAAGAGAGGGAAGGTTGCGTAAAAAAGTATCTTATTCCCGAGACGTGTTCCATTCGTGTTACGACTGACTCCTGACCTTAATTATCGAGAGACCTCGTTGTCTCTCTTTTCTTAATATTGCAAAAAAAGAAATAACGTGGTGCCGCTAATGAGAGATTTACGTCATCACAATAGGATGATTAACGAGACGAGTCGAGCGTTCCTCGCCTAGACACCCATTGGAAACTGTACTCGAATGTTCGTGAAAGTCGCGACTTTTACCAACGTTCGAAGTCTTCACTCTAATTGAGAAAAACGCGGTGCATACGCGCCAGTTTGAAATTGGATCAAGTATAAAGGAGATTCTCTGTTCACGAACTTTGCCGTTCTCCATTCTCTACGAGCGACGAATTTCTTTCCTTCTCCTCGAAATAGTGGATTACTACCGAGTAAACGACACGAACGCATTGACAAGCGAGTACTCATCGAGCACTTACGTGAATCAGGAAAGCGTGACGTCCTCGTGCAGGTATGTAGGTTACGTACGTGAGTTTGTTTTGTTTCGCATGAATCCTTCTAAGGCCATCAAGTATTCAGAGTAACCTACCGCTCTTTTTCGTCGAGATATCTAATTACTCGCATAATTGCTACGCTTACGAGTAAACCCTTTCCTACCCTAACGATCTCCTTCTCGTGAGATCCCGTTTCGTGTTCATCCGGACGAAAAAAACATGAGCCATGATTGATCTATGCACACCTCTACTCAATCATGATCGTCGTTAGACGATTTACGTGCATGTCCGCGCGGCATCGCGCATCCCGGAAAGGAACTCTAATTACTTTATCGTTTTTCAAAGGATACATCGTTACCAGCGAGCTCCGTATTCATCAAACGATGATGGTCCATCGGCGTCCTCCGTCGATTTCAGTAACGAACGAGCGTATGATTGATCGCGACCGTCGACGACCTGGAACATCGTCTATTACGTCTAAATAAATTCTGTATTCCAGGTGCAGCTCGAAATCTTCCGCGGAAAGAGGGTCGTTGGATCGTTAGGATGCGGTTCTGCTTCATTTTTCGCGGGCGAACGGCGGGTAACCACGAGATAGAAACTCGGTTTCACGTTTAAAACCGGCCAATTAACCGCGCGTAGAAAACCACAATCGAGCAAGCGGTTTTGTTCGGTGTTAAATAGTATTCGTATCCCTAGATCGTCGTTTAGGAAGCGGCTGGGTCGACCTTCGAAGCAAATCGGTCGATGAATCGTACCTGAGTTCTCGATTCTGTGCTACTGGACCGAAATACGTCCGAAGGCGTGCGATGATGCAAGTTGGAAGGGAATAGGGGTTTTAATTATCTTAGAGGCGTAATTTAGAAGCGGCTCTAGGCACTTGTGGTGACTCCGTGAGTCAGAGGCGGTAAATTAATTTCCACGATCGATCCCGTATTTCAACGAGGGATCGGTCCCCACGGCTGCGTAACCTATGGGCCACGAGGCGATAATCACTATAATCTTATCGATTTATGGTTTGAAGCGCTGTGAAATTAACTTCAACCCGGCTTCCACTCCCTCGCATGAATACTTCATTCGTGGCGGCTATAATTTCCACGATTCCTCGATTCCCTCTCCGTACAAATAGAAACATTATTCGATATTCGATTCCGCGCTCGTATTTTCTGCTTGGAAACGTTTATCGTTACTTCGTTACTACGTTATTGCGAAAGCGATGGTAGTTCAATCACTGGCGTTTAATTACGGCGAATGTTTGTACGACGCTCGATGAAATAAAACACGGCGAGCTCGTAAAAGGATAAAGCGGACTCGAGGCTACTGTCTTTGTTCAATTATGCTGGCTTTCGCCCTGATACAGAGCCAGACGGACGAGCAATTATGTCTAAAGCCTTGCGATTTTCTTTGCAGGAGCGATTAAGACCACCTACGTACAACGCCGAGGACTACGCGATCGCCCTCAGACGATGGGGAAGGCGTCCATTAGGAAGCGTTCAAGACTCGCATGGTACCCTGCCGTCGACAACCAGTTCGAGTTCCGGTTACGCTTCCGGAAGCGGCGAGATGACCTTGAGACAATTCACGTCGGTCAGCGAGCTTCTGAACAAGCTCAGAGCTGACCTGAGGCTAGCGTTTCCAAGGTTGGTAGACATATATTACCTGCTCGACTTAATTGTTTATTAACGAACAATTCTTTCCCCACTTTCTTCCACTATGTTATCTACGTATACAGAGATACTATTTGAACTATACTTGTTGCAATGAAACTTCAACTATCTTCTAATTGAAGTAGAATTTTGTTTATATAAACTTCATTTATCTGAACTCTTATTGTATCAACGAAAAATCATACATATGGGCAGAGAATCAATCAACTTCTATCATGTGAACTTTAGTTATGTACATGATCTGCTCGATGTTCGATGGGTTCATATGCTTCGATGAATAACACTAAATCAAAGACTGCAAAATATTTAGAATTGACACGGAGGGAAGGAGAGAAGTATTTTAGTAAAAGTTCAACATTCTGTCACGACGATCAACCTCCTTTTCCTGAAAAATTCCAACACAACTGTACAGTTTTACAGTTTCTTGGAATTCCATAACAGTTACTAAATCTTCGCCGACTTCCTAAATTAATCAGACGCCTAATTATAATTGCAAATTGAGCGAAATTTAAACAGTTATTCTACTTTGCGTATCTGAAAGTTGCTTTCGTGCTCTCGTGAAAATGCTAGGACGTTTACAATTAATAACAACGTTGTTAATTATCAGGCATAGTTATTAAGCTCACGGAACTTTTTCCTGACACGATAGCTCGTCGAAGAGATTCATTTGGGAATCGTTGTTGCGAGTCGAGTGCAGGCGCGAAAAACTTCACTTTCGAACGATGGCGCACGACATGACACCCGGAAGCACGTGCGCTTGATTGTCCGTGAACAATTAGAATAAACGTTCGTACGGCTGGATTTACGCTCTCTCGCTGGAACTAATGACAAGAACACCACGAAAATACTTGGTACTAATTGAACAGGAAGGACGGCTCGAACGGGGCCGGATTTACAGTTACTTTTTATACGTATTTTTAAGAGAAGCGTTTCGATGTGGCTGAGTCCCCCTTCCCCGAAACTCGTAAAAATTCCTTCCCGATTTGGCTGCCGATTAGCCGACGGTCGTTAAACTTTTCTCCTTAAGAAGCAAAATAAACCTCGATCACGCACTTTCATGGAATCGCTCATATCCGAATTAAACACTTAACTGTGTTGTATGCAATTAGTCACGATTAAATAAAATATTTATACTGTGTTGATTTTTACCAACATTGCGCTACAGTCGATTAATATAAAGATACATAATGTAAGAGAAAAAGCTGCGTTTTATCTATATACTTCGCTCAAATTTATTCGAATGTTCAAAAATTCCTGTGAAAAATTACAGATTGATCGCTTTGACCATCTTGGTAATTTCTGCGTTAACGAATTAAGTATCTGCGTCTAATGAATTAAATATCTCTACTTCCTGGAAATTTGCACGCGCGAAAGATGATTTTCCTTTTTGCGTTTCTTACGTTTGTCTCGACTGTTAACTACCTTCGATAGCCGTATTTCATTTCGTCCGAAGATTGAATTAACCATGTGCGTGGACGAGCCGCGAAAACCATCCATCCGTCATTTCTCATCTCTGTGTAAATCATTAAAGAAAAAGTTATTCGCTCGGTTTCCTGTGATGTGGTAGCTTTTTGCGATATTACCTCGCCGCGGATAGGAGCAACAAAGAAACGGGTTTCCTCCGTGTTTCTAAGACAACACGGTGATCACAGCAGGATTAACGCGAATCAAGCTCCTCCTGGTATCGCGTTCAACGAAGGGCTAAATGATAGTCTCGTCCCCGTTAGGCGCCAACGTGATTAAAGATCGGACGTAAATGCTAAGATTTGTTCATGAACGTCGGTGGCTCATGCTATAGCTCGGCGCAAGATCGACGATGTTTGTCTCGAAGTGCCCGAAGCGTGTACGTTGCTATTCATTCATAGCGCGTGTAATCACAGCCGCTAGACACGCGTCTGTAATTGGTTGCATCGATAGTCTCAAAGCTTCGCCGTTTTTGATTGCCATCAGAAAGCAAATACAACGAGTCCTACTTCCTTCGAAAATAAAGTTTAACGCTGCAATTACGGGGCGAAGCATCAAACTTCCTGCCAAAGAAATCAAAGCGAAAGACGGTAAAAAGACACGTAACGAAAGGTAACGAACCTTGTACTTTATCGAAATTCATTGAAATCTTTAAAAATGCGCCGTTGTAACATCTATAAATTGTAACGAAGCTACAACTCTGGTTACTATTGTCGTTAGAGAATCGTGGATTGACAAATTTAAAAGACGTAGATTAATTAGATTTAATTCTGTGTCTATTAACAAGATTGTATAGCGAAGGTAAATCATAGAAATTTAGTTTCTCAATCGTCGTACCGTTACATCACTGCCTAGTCGAAATTCCTAATACGTAATGGGAGTAATAAATGACCTCAAGCTGCGACGTTGCGAGCCTCGCATAGAACAACTAGCAAGGAAACACGCGAACGCTGTCGTTGCTTCATTCAGCCGTCGTTCCATCCTGACAGTGTATAATTTATTAACTGTTGTACTTTTATTATAAATTTCTGTCTTTCACAAATTATTAAATTAACAAGTCAATCAAAAGCTACCTATACATCTACCATAGTACCGTCATCTCTATGGAGTAGAATGCGAGCGAAGTTAATAGAAGACTTAACAAAACCACTGATTTTTCCACGATCTGTATCAGTTCGCAAGATAGAAGATTCAGTAAAGCGATAGGTACACCATATCTCGTCTAGTGTTACAATTTCAATGCTCTCTTCCTTATCTAGATTCGTATCAGACTGAGCGAGATTGGATCACACTCTCGTAGCACTGGTCAATCCATTAGCGCCAGCTTTTCATTCGCGACTTTATTTTTCGTGGGCAGAATTCAATCTCGACTGGCTTCCGGCTTCGTAGTTTATGTTCTAGACCACCCATTAATCGCTGAACTTGGATCGAACGAGATTACGAATAATCCAAGGGACGTATTATAGTTTAGGTGGCGGAGAAACGTGACAGGAAAAGGCGAAAACGCAGGAATCGTCCAGGCAATATTCTCGAACTAATTCTTGTCCGATCGACGTGCTCGTTTACCCTTATTAAGCGCAATTTCACCGTGTGCATCGCCGCACAATTTCCAGCCAACGGATATTCGAAGCGGCGCGGCAAGAAGCGTTGTGCATAGATGAGAATGATTCTAATCACAACCCGACGAGTGTAAAAGGACAGAGAGGCAAGAATGCCAGACGCGTCCAGGAGCCCTCGTAAAAAGGATGCGCGAAGGATAACATCGAATCTCCTTTTCCTTGAGTTTAACCACGCGACTGCGGCAATTTGCGAGCGCTGCCCTGCAGCCGTTCTAAAATTAAAGTTACCACATACTGCGTGTGATCATTTTATCGTGTTACACTTTTTTTTTTTTGGAAAACAGCGAACTATCCTGTGATATTATGCACTATAGAAAAATTTAGCGAAGTTTTTCCAAGTTAACGTATTTCTCTATCCTACAAAGAATATTCTTTCCTTGTTTGACTGTAAATATTCGATCTGCTTTGTAGAGATTTAGGTTTTGTTTCGAGCGGAGGTTTGAGCGAATGTTATAAGTTAGATTGTTCTCGGTACTACGTTATCTGCCAAAGAGATTGAAAACTTTTCGCAGTAAGACACGGAAGAGATATCCTTTGCAGAGTATTAACGGCTCAAATTTCGGAGGATGTTTTCATCCCTTAAACTTAAGTTAGCACAGCTAAGAAAATATACGTATCTACCATTCTTGGCTCTTCCCCAAACCTAAAAAATTTCATCCAGATCGGACCTAGACCTTTGACAATGTCTCCTTGTAAGAAGAAAAAGGATGGTTTTCCAAGTGCTGATCCAGTACGACCTATGTCTTCGATCCTAAGACACGGTGACTTCTCATTGAAGATAGGAAAGAAGACTTTATCTCGAACCAGATATTCCAACATTTTCTCCTAGTCTCGTCTAAAGAGAAATCTCGAGTCTCGCGGGTAACTTCGTCGACAAGCTCGACAACCTGTTACGCGAATTCCCGAATCAAACTTGGTGTGACAATTTTCACCGGTTTGTCCTGTCACCGATCCGTGGACACGCGTGATCGCGGATGTTACACGAACGGTACCATACCTCAACGGCCATATGGACGACGCGAGCGTGTCCCACATTCGCTGGATGACTTATAATATGGTCAAGCTTCTTACCGCAGAGGCGAGCAGATAACCCGTAATGTAAGTAGCGGCCACGGATAAACGAATGCCGATATTACGGATAACTGTACAGCGGCTGGGTTGCCGTGCTCAATGCGCAAATCGATCTGGATGAGGCGCATCCTCGATTTCCAAGATCGAACCTTCGTATCATTTGTCGGGATCTTATTAGACCGTTTAACAGACGTTTTTACCGTGATCCCAGGTTGCCCGCCGACGACTCGGCTGGCGGAATCGATTTATTTTGAAACCGATCGTAATAATTGGCCGTCAAGATCGATTACGTTATCGGCCAGGTTATCTTTCTTTTCTACTTCGTTACAAGGCTAAACGTACGTGTTATCTGGGGCGAAGAAACGGACACACGATGTTAAGAATCATCTACAGCGAAGGAACAACCTTCGTTTTTGTAATATCGGCGTGAAATTCGTAGAATGTTCACGGTTCTCGGGATAACCGTATCGAAAATGTAAGAATTTACAGAATATCCGTAATCTCGGTAATAGTCGGTCTTTGGATTTGGGTTAACGAACAGTTGGAATTTTTCCACGTTCTTGTTCAAATCCACAGGTTAGATAAGTCGGAGGATTCTATTCCGTGCTATGCCGGAATAATTGACTTTGTAATCATTGGTACGAAACTAATGGCAAGCAGTCGAATGGAATTTTTGCTTTCCATCCGCCAAGTTTTCCATTGCCGCAACGTACTTTCATCGAGAACGGTCTCTTATCTTTATCGTTGTGGGATCAGCAGGGTTTAAGGATTCGCGTGTGCCTTGAAACGGGCCGTCAATGAAACAAACGTGTTATTAGAGTGTACGTATACTCGGCGGAGCGAGAAAGAAAGAAAAGAATTGCCGGGGCATAACGAGTTATTATCACCTATTAACTGTTGAGACCGGGCGTTTAATTAGACGTTCGCATTGCTCTAATTAAATAAGAGCTTTGCGATTTGAAACAAATTGTTCGAGATAACCAGTTCACCCTGAGCACGAAACGTCTTTTTTCTCTTGTGAAACGCTGATATCGGAAACTTTAAAAGAGAATTCTTCATCATTCTACAAAGGCTCGCGTGCCTTGGCTCTTACTATGCGAATCAGGCTTCGTTTTCATTGATATTCCTCGTCGTCGGTTTCTTTCGTCAATCATTACTCGTTTAAAGGACCTGCCTTTTGGATAGCGGTCACTGAAAGGATTCCTTGGTCCATTCATAAAACCGAACTTCTTTGTATTCACGGAACGAATCTTTTCACTAGAATGAAGGATACTGTGCGTTGAATTTCGTATCTGCCAAATATTCACGAAACCGGTTCGTCAGAATGTTACCACATTAATAAACAAATCCCCCCTACCGATTTGTCTAAATTTTTAATTTATTTATCTACGTTTGTTTACTTACATCCAGGATTTCTTTATTCGCATTGCAGATTAATTTTTCTATTTTCTGGGATGCATATCTGTACGCTGAATTTTTTATTTGCATCCCGGCTTTGTTTATTTACATCTAAAATTTGCTCATTTGGAAACTCAGTGTCGATTGCAAAAATATCTTACAGATCATCGATAAAGTACTATAGCCTTTTACATTTTTCTTACAGAATGTTAGAAAGCGATGATACTTGGACGAACTCCTAGATCATTATTTAAAGATTATGCAAAGAAGCGTTTGCATTTTATGATAAGGCCTAATGAAGGGTGTCTCGTATTAACGTTCGAGATTACAGTTCGCTTAGAAGCACATAATTATCTCGTCAGAAAAAGAAAAAGGGTTCGTAAAATTTATACAGTACGTTTCTTATAAACCAGCCTGGTTCTCCCCCTGTTTTTCTTCTTCTTCTTCCACGTGGGGGAATATCAACCGCGTCGAAGAAGCCTCGACCGGCCACCGAACCCACGATACCCCACGATGCTTCCGTTTCACGTAACAGAGAATGCGTAACTGCTTCCTACTTAATGGAAACCAAGGAAGTCTTATTTTTTCGCGCGATATCAAATCCCGTTTCTTCGTATTTCAACAAAGGAACAATCATTCACTTTCTTAACCCAAATTTCGCTTTTCTTTGAACAGCAATCATCGATGAAATAATTAAATTTCGCATAGACGTGACGAAGTAAGTATTTTGACACAGTGAAGGCGAAACGAATCGCGATTTATGTCGCGTGAAATAACTTTTATATTTACAACAATCGTGACTTCGATTTAATCGCAGCAGTGCGTTTAGTTAATATCTGGGTGACAAGAGATATTTATCTTTTAAAACATGCACGCGTAATCCTCTTAAACGTTTTATATTCCATTCGTCCCTTTATTTACGACGTAACACCATGCATGCTAATAGACGATAATTTATTACGACAGAAACGTGATGCCTTTATCGTCGGTGCTACTGTAGGTGCCTACAGGAATAGGAATTATATGTACATACATATTTCGTAATTTACCTCCTTCGTGCGGTTTATCCATATTGTCAGCACATATTTTCGTAAAATATATACGTAATGTAGTACCTCGACGTATAGCTTCTCTAAATTAGCCTCCGTTATATAAGACGTTATCTTTCATCGGTTATTGTCTTTCGAGTAACAATAAAAACGATGGCAGATGTAGCTTCCTAAGTGAAATTAACTTCCTCGATTTGTTCGTCGATCCTTTCCGATATAATAAAAAAGAAAAAAAGACACAGTAAAAAGAAGATGCGGAGCGTGAATTACGCAACGTAGGCACAGGCCAAAAATATCGCGCGAAAGAGAAACGTCCCAAGTTACGATGGCTTTCGTTTTCTTTTGCTCTTGTGTCGTCCATTGCCTTAAATTTTAGGGTGTGCCCACACACCAGGCAATAAGGAACACTTGGTATTCATGCGGCGTCCGCCGAAGGCATTCTTACGTACACCGTGGTCTGCATAATGCGGGATGTAATATAATGCACCCATTGCTGGCCAAAAGTTCGCATGACGTCTTCACGGAAAGCGTGTTTTCGATAGCGAAGTCGTTCTCCTTGGAACGAATTCCTCTTTGTCCCGCTAGTCTTTCTTTTTTACACCACGCGCGAAACTCTTTCCGATCGCCTATGAATACATTATCTCGGAATAAAAGCTCACTCTTAGAATCGTAGAGCTGCGAGTACCTGCAAGATAAACCGCAATTCTCGCGTGAATTTAAACGAAGGAAACGAACATCGAAGACTATCATCGATGTCTTTCATCCGTCTCGAACTTTATGGACAGCGGTGGAAAGTATCGTGAAATTTATACTGATATCGGTTTAACAACGTTGCATAGGGTGGTCTGCGGTCACGTTTCGCTTCTTACGTATCTTTTACCGTCACTCTCGTTCACGCACGAGCTTTCATTTTCTCCAGTATCCAAATGGGGGCCTTGGTGTATTTTTAAGACGAGCCCAACAAAGGCTATCCACGGTGTTCGCGCCGTAGAATCGTAATGCCGCGGTGTATTTCGCGCACGTACACTAGTACACTTACACACGTGCGTACCACGATATCCCCGCACGGTATGCATAATACGACGGCTAACATAATGCATCTATTGTTGGACGAGAGAACTCTCTCTTTCTCACTCTTGTTTACCCTAAGGTAAATAGGCGACGATCGCATATACATAGGCGGTTACATAGAAAACGTTTTAATACTCATTTGCATGCATTCAACCGGCGTACATGGCGCTTATATACGGTGTTTATAGAATCACCGTCTAGACGAGAACGTCTCCTCATCTTGAATAGCCTGGTTTTTTTCTTTTTAGAAGCCCGTAGGTGCGAGCTACAGAATGATTTACGACTGTTTGTCCAATCATCGGGAAAAAATTTGGAACACGGGGTAACGTTGTGGACGCGGAATTCCTCCGGGAATAATTACTTTTGTTAGTCCTCCGATGAAGGAAAACACGTGTTTTCATTATTTCGTAGAGAATGCGGCGTGCGACGGAATTTTAAGAACATATTTCCGTGGGTGAGTAACGAAGCTGTTATTCGTATACGAACTATCTTCTAAGCTGTTATTCGTGCATCAGCTGCTGAATAATCTATCAGTTACTAATATTAGGGAATTTTCAAGTTACGAACCAGTTGAATTCGAGATCTCCTTTTTACAATTTCGAGTCAAGTAAAATGATCAAACGGTATGCAATTTTTTAAATCTTCACATCATTTCCAGGGCAAAAATGCAGCATTGTCGTGCTTTATAAACGACGTTACATACGCATTATGTTTATGCAACAGAAATACTTATCTCGGTGAGGCAATGGAATTGAACTTTAACCAGAAATTTCTGACAATTTGCACTGACATACGCAACCGTGACGAATACGTAATTGACGTAATTTCTGTCTCGTTGGTCGAAAAAAGGTGTGAGTCGATGTCGTCCATTTATCGTTCGCACCTATCTTTTTGTCTTCCCGTATTTTGGCCAGTCACGAATAACGGAACGCGCGATATTATCGACATTATGAAGGATTAATCAGCTGTTTTGCTTGTTATCCGTGAACGTGCGAAATTTAGTATACCACTAATTATGTAAATCTGGATAATTCCCTCGTTTTTTAACCAATGTCTTAAAGAACGAAGATTTTACCGCAGTTTACAAAGTTCTCGCGAAATATAACGCGATTGCGTAATAACTGAACCGTGTAGAAAGTGACAAAAGTGTTCTTGGCAAGGAAATTCTCACGACTCGGAAGAGGTAGTCTGCAACAAGGTGTATAAAGCTGATGGAATGGCCGGTGCACCATGTTACACGCGTCTCAGCTGTATAATTAAGGAAATTAACGTGACACGATCAGAGATAGCTCTCGTCCATTAAGCAGATCCCACTCGTACTGGAAAAGATCCCATACAACTGAAAGAAGAAACGCAATCGGTATATAGTCTCGAAACGAACTTTCTTCGTGGATACGTCATACTTTGACAGTCGTAATATCTATTTCCTTGGCTTCGCACCTGTCTACCTTAAGGCCATCACACGTATACTTACCGGTTGAATGTGGTCGTACAGGGAAACCATCGTGTTGTTCCTCTTCTTGGTCGAACGATCGATGAATCCGATATGTGGTAAAGTGATATCTTAACAAGAATTCTAGACGAACGATAATCGAGTATAAAGTACTAATAATGACACTGGTCGATACTCGAAGCTACGCTAAAGTCGATCATCCGTGCCTTTACATGCGATAAGCGACGAAAATTTATTAAAAAAAAAAAAAAAAAAAATAAAAAGGAAGGAACCACGTCGAAGAAGGAAATGTCATATAATTATTTAAGAGATTAACGGATTCCTTTTCATACAGCCTGTATCTGGGAATTTATGTTTAATAATAATGTTAGAATAAGTTGAAAAGCGTGTAATTTAATTGAAGTATATTTTCTCGTCCACCTCCTCGTATTTATTACATTAATAGTTATCGGGTTCTTGCGCCGTCACTCTGATAATCGTTCCGTTGACAACCTCGAAGGAACTTGCTTAATAGCGCGCTTATAAAACCGGATTGGTTTTTCTCTTAATCGTAAGGTCCCATAATTATGTAATTATACCTTTTTTCACCTTGCCTACGGTTCAATGGCTGTTACAGTAGCCACCACAACATACCGAGGTTCAACATTAAAGCATCAAGTAGCGGGATTGATTGATGCAGTGACACTCAGCTCAGTGACACACCGTGTTCTATCTTTTTAAATAAATACCCGCGTTAACACCTGACCGATTTATGTTGATTTATTTATCAACTCATTAATTATATGCTTAACGTTATAGAAATTGGATAATGCGACGTCCGCGATGATTAGTGCGCATCACGCGAGCGAGAATCACGCAACGGTGTCGAAGAGATACTTAGAGTTACGAGAATTAGAAGAAGAAACGCATACATACGAAAAGACAGAATTGAGATAACAGAAAATAATCCACGAGAAGAACGTCTTCCCAATTCCTGGAATAAGGATTCTAGGACTATAAGAAACATATGCTAGTAGTCTGAGGACTTGATAGGATGGAGTTGAACCGCAACACTGTAGAAAACGTGACATGATATCCGCAAGCTATATTGCATATATACACGTAACTGCACACGATAGATATTGAACACATGCGTGTGTTCAAGGTAAATGTGTTCATACCGTTACTTCCGGTCTCCGATACCATAGATGTATTAGGATATGCAATCAACGATGTATCACTTTGTAGTACATGTACCGCTTTCCGTACCATAGAACTTCATTTAAAATGTCTTACTAACGATTCTAGCTTTAGCAAAGATCGCTAAAATAACGAAGAAAGTATCTAACGTCTCAAATAATTCTGCTTGTACTTAACAAATAAAATATCACGCTTACGAATGAATTATATCGTCGATTGAAAGAAATAATTATGTTTCAGCTTCGTTCAGGAATTCGCTTCACCGCCAGCTGATGGGATAACTTTGTTACTTGAGACACTTCGCGGTGTTCAGTTGGCCCAAAGCTCACCACCGTCTTCCGGTCACACGGGTCCAAGAGTGGGTACCAGAAGAGCTGCACTGGACGAGTTGGGTTGCGTCGAATGTCTGGCTGCCTGCACCGAACGATGCACCGACGCACCGAGGCTCCTAGTGCAAGCCCAACCCGGTCTTCTTGCTCTGGCAGTTTGTCTGACTAGTAGCTTGAACCGGTCCCGAGTCCTAGCTCTCCAGGTAACAATCGTCACTTCCGTTCCAAGCACCGCGGTACTGTTAATCAAAAACGAATTCAGTTGGAGTCGTACGTGTGGTATACTTCACATATCGCGTACTTCTCTCAGAACATAATTCTTGCATATCTTCCTATCATCTCACAATACATGTATCTTATATCAACGTCACATAACGTTAACAAGTGTTAACAGTTCGAAAGTTGGACACTTTATTTATTTGAACCGATTTGTTCGCCGCAATTTTCGCTTAGGTTTGATCTCGGAGTCAAGTATACATATGTATATAGATAATAATTATATCTTTAGTTTTCGCCGAGTGCTTTATCGCGTGCCTTTATCGTGCGCTTTTATCGCCTTCTGACCGTTTAGCGAATAGATTCGCGTGCAATCTCCTCTAAAACGTACTACTAACCAGCGCAATAAAGTTGGCATCCGAGCTGTGACGGAATGCGCGATTAACAGGAGAGGAAAAATAAAAAGCGAACCCAATGGGGATAGAGTGGGTCAGGCTTCTGGCACTTGGCAAGATGATCGTCTCTTATGTACTATATCTGACCCATTCAGATAATCGTAAACGCGCGTATCCAGCAAACTCGGTCCACTTGACGGCTGGGGCCCCGTTATTTCGAGAGTGTACGCCGTCGAGAACCAGTTTTTATCGTCTATCCAAACGTTATTCGGCCGGCTTCATTTGCAACCTCATACACGCCCCTATACTCTCCGCTACTTTTTATTTCCTCCACCGTCCGAGGAAGTGCACCTTGCCAAGCATCGCGGTTACGATCAGATGTTGACTAACCGAACTGGATAATTACTTCCACAGCACGTGATCACAGAGTTACGGCACAGCGAGAATATAATGAGAATAAAGAGATCGTTATCCCGCCGGTGAGGAACTGTCGACGGGATTCAGCTGCCGACCAATGCTACGAAAACTCGCGATTCTTATTTTCCATCATACGTAACTATTAATTACGTGCTGGTTCTAATTTCATTCTCACAAGAAATTTAGTTTGCGCAACTCTCGATCGCGATAGACGAGGGGAACGAGCTGCTGTTTAAGCGGCAGGCTCAAGAATTTATTACAAGTTTCTCTAAGATTGTTTGCTTCTTCCAGTTACTGACAAAGGTCTGTCAGACACCGGGTGGTCACGCAGTGGTCTCGGAAGCTGTATCTACTCTTAGGCTGAAATATGGCGAGGGTGGAAGATTCCGTTTCCTCGCTGGAGCTCTCCTGGCTCCCAGAGCAGCGATTGCACTGAGAGTCGCAGGAGTTTCATTCCTGAACGCCTTCCTAAAATCTGCATCGCGGACGCAAACCAGATTGTACATTCAGGTAACGCATATCGATCGAAAACTGATAGTCCCTTAGGGAATTTCTACGATTAGGAATTAGAAATTGTACTCGAGAATCTTTGAAGATATTTTCACGATTTCCATGACGAATAACCGGTTGGTCTGTTCGTCATTAGGCTGAAGCCTGCGAAGCTGGACTGGAGCCGCAGGTCCTTCAAGAATGGCTGAAAGAATTGGACGGCAGGGAGGAGGATGCTTTGAACGATCTTCTACATAAGGAAGTTCAGAAATGGTCGCACAACTGCGTGGACGTGGACGCCCTACAGCGACGAGTTGTACGTGCCGAGGAAACTTGTAGGATTCTCAGTAAAAAAGTTTCGGCTCTGCAGACGCAACTTCAGCAAATGCAATTGGAGAAGTTGAACAATTACAACCTGGAGGATCGTGAGAAGATGACAGTGCTTGGTACGAAACAGTCGCCGAAAATGTCCTCGAACGCCGAGGACGAAGGCATCAGCTCGTCAGAGAGATCGAGTAGTCCAGAGAATACGAAACACCAGTCGCGAACCAATCATCAGAAAGTCAGCGCGTCTCCGGACAACGATCAGGAAACGACGATAGACGACGTGATCGAGGAACTGAGGATTATCGTGAAGGACGCGGAGCAAGAGATCGGTGACAAGAACCACGAACAGAATCGGATAGATCATGGGGATCAGGACTTTTATAACGAGAATTCTTCCAAAACGAAGTTACATAGAACTAATTCAAAGGTTTCGTTAAATAATTCCGAAACGTACGTTTACGAAAAAGTCTTGAAGAGAGATCATCAAACGGACACGAAGATTTTGAAGTCTAACACCGGTTCTAACGTGTCCCAAAGCGTGATCAAAGGTGAACAGGTGACTTACTTTGGTAATGATCGGGATTACAGTACAGATTCCAGTGGTGGCAGGAGATTGAACGGTGATACACGCAGAGTTTCGAAATCTTCCGTGGAAGGAAGCGTGAAGATCGTTGTAAAGGGACCTGACGTGGAAGAAGCAATCGTTCCGACTATTCTACATCCCCAACCGCCTAGAAAATCACCGCCTTGTTTGTCGGCCATCATGGCAGTGAGGCACTGTGACTTTATCGACCAGGAAGAGGCGTTCAATTCTCACGATGAAGATATCGAAGACGAAACACTGGGTGATGGTAGCGATTCCCTTCTCAGTGCCTCTCGGCTGAAATATAATGGCAAGAATCAAGCGTACGAGGAACAAATCAAAAACACCGAGGTCGATCATTTCCAAAAGCAGTGCAACCGGAAAGAAACAGAAAATACCAGTGATCGTAAGATGAAGAAAAGCTTCGACGATCTCCGGTGTTTCAGTGAAAACGAAATAAAAGAGAAAAAAACGATCAGGAACTACGAGACATCGTGCAATACGAAGAACAAAACGACGAACGAGACGAAATCGAGTAATAGACAAACAGACGGAATTTCCCACAGACATAGTTCGAAATATAGAAGCGAGGTAGAAAAGAGGAAACTTCTTCGTAGATCTGCGAGTCACGATTATCTCGAATCGAGTGCTTCCAGCCCACGATCGAAAAGATCCAGTAAAAGTAGAGTGGAGAATCACATTAGAAAGTTTGAGAGCCTGAACTCTTTCGACGAGCATCGAAGTCTCCAAAGTTACGGAAGACCCGGCAGCTCGGAGAATTTAAGCAAACAGGAGCAGTTTTTCGGGGAAGGAAACTCGAGAAGTAGGATGCGCAGGTCAGAGTCGTTCCATCACGTATCTCATATCGCTAGAAAGGATCAGTGCTCGTCACAAGGAGGAAGTGACAGTGGATTGTTCTATGTTACGGACTTCAACCTTGAACCTCTGGTAACGCGGAGACCCAGATCCATCGAGGCTCCAAAATCTCCCAATCTACTAACCAAATCTTTGGATAGGATCGACGAAGGTCTAGACTCGATGATTGATATTGTAATCATGGAGGAGAAAACTCAATGGAGTTCTAGTAAATATCAATCCAAGACGAAAAAGTGTCGAGAAGAAAGGGCACTTGTTAGATCGAAGTCAAGTAGATTAGAAGACTCGAAAAGTTGCTTCGAACTGACATCCAAAGGCAGGAAGGAAGAATCGAAGAGTAAACATCTAAAAAGCGATGAATTTTATTCCGGGCATGTGAGCAATAAGCAATTAAGAAGTGACGAGCTGTACGAGGAACAGAGAAATCGAGAATGGAACGAGCTTAATTCTTCCAGGAAAAACGAATTAGATCTTGACTGTACTCCAATGATACTGATGAAGAATGGCGTGAGACATAATTCATTCTGTCAGAATGAGAATATTGGTAACAGGTTCTTGAATAAATCGATGGATTCCGGGATTTTCGCTGGACGAACTTACGACACATTTGGATTAGGGAAAAATCGGTTTAATGCTGGGAAATATTCGGGAAATCAACAGATGAAAGAAAGTCCAATTGGAAGAAGAAACACTACTTCCTCTGCAGGTGGAAATCGTGGAAAAGTCACTGATGTTGTTTCAGGGCTTTATTAAAACTATTTGAGTGTATTCAAATTTCCTGATTCTGCTCATATGCTCACAGAAGATATTGTATTATAGATTGGAATATATTCTTGTACAGATTTGAGAGAGTTATCAAGAAGCTTTAAGCGATTTTTGCTTAATATTTCATAAACGTTTCGTATTTCTTTTCTCACACTCGTTACACGACGGCATCGAAATTAAAACGTAATATCGTTGTTTGTAATATTTATCTTAATTTGCAATTCAGCCAACACGCGACTCCAATGTTGCTACGTATTATTGGCCAATTGACAATCTAATTTATATTGTAATTAATACTGTTGATAAATCTGGTAAACATGTACGTTTCAGTATGAAAATAAGTATTTTGGTGATGGAGCGATTACACGATTTTAGTAGACGGTGTGCAATATATTCTTTCTTTCAAATAAGTATGTATCTTTGTAATTAATTAATTGCGTTAAAGAAAAGACTGTAATTTATAAACGTTTACATAGGAGTGTACAAATTATAACACATAAATATTTACACAATATATTATTTATTTCTTATTGGTATAACAAGTGTAAAAAAGGCAGAAATATAACATACTTCATTTATGTAGAGCAAGTCACATATATTTACATCTTAATTGGTACTGAAATCGTCAAACATTTCATTTTCTGTAATTTAATTTAATAATACTGAAAATTATCCAACAACGTCCCGCGATGTGTATGCCACTACTCTAATGAAGTGCAAAAGTAAAATGCTTATTTAATCAATTTGAATTTCACTTCTTAAAAAGAGTTGAAAGCAAAGTTTAAAAAGTTGAAAATATTCTTTACTATTTAACTAGCTGTAGCATGTAACAATGTAGTTGTAACTTCATTAAGCTCATGGCATGAACGACTACTTCGGTGAATGATTTCAGGACTACTTAACATTAATGGTTCGTGCGACTTATCTCGTGTTATTTCCAACAGTTGTTGCGATGTTTTTTCTAAAAATAGAAAACAATTAAAAAATATAAATTTTCGTCCGATCATCTTATCTATATTAAGGTGGATATATTTATATTACCCTGGTGCGTCGATAATAAGTACGACAATTCATCCTGGGTAGAAATATATTGGAAATCTTCTCCACAAGCTCCTTTAAGTACAGCAATAACATCCGATCGTGGATTGTAAAAATATAGACCTTGTTTTCGATTGTTAAATTCATTTATCAATGTTGCTATTCCCTGTAATCAAAACTTATTACCATAGGTACCAGTTTATTACTTTACTATATAAAATCCTATTACTAAATTACTTACTTTTGCAGCAGTAAAATCAGCTCCTAAGATATATCTGCAGTCAACTACAACTGGAACTTGACAAGAACCTTGCTTTATACCGGCATTGCCGACTGACTTTTTAATGAAGTCTACAGCTGGAAAATAAAGACTATTCCCTGGTGTTACTAAGAGATAGTCGGCCCCAGAGTTAGTCTAAAATGTACACAATTCATATACATTTAGAAATACATGATTATATAATTTTACTAAACGGTTTTTCATTTGTTACTAACTTTACACTTATCAACATGTATTGTAGGACGTGCAGAAGGATACAATAAGAACATAAGATTTGTGCCCACACCTAATAAGATTCCATACTCGACACCAATAATTAAGCAGAATAAGAAGGTAACAAACATTGGAATCAGATCTTTTTTGCTACTTCTCCATATGAGCTTTACAACTTGATATTCAATCATATATATTACTGCACATATAATAACTGCCGATAAGGAAGCTAGACAAATAATATTAATTTAGAGATATTAATACATAAAATATGAATAAAATAAGAAAAATGGCATTACCCTTCGGTATAAAGTAGAAGTAAGGAGTAAGTAGGCTGAGAGCTAGCAATATTAATATTCCAGTGTATAAACCACCCATTGGTGTTTTTACACCACTAGCATGATTCACTGCAGATCTACTGAAGGACCCAGTAACTGGCATTGCACTTGCGCAAGATCCAAGAACATTACAAATTCCTAAAGTAATTAGCTCTTGAGTGGCATCTACTTTACCACCATTTGCAAAAGCCTTTGCTATTGCTACATTCCCAAGGACACCAATTATAGGTACTAATGCTATAGATGCACCAAGTTCTGAACACATTTCGGTGAAACTTAAAGTCTCATTTTTTACTTGTGTAGAAAAAGGAGGCAATCCAAAAGATGGAAGACCAGATCTTACAGGACCAGTAAGGATGAATGGAGAACCATATTCAGTAGAATTTAATTTGTAAGCAATGGTAGAACAGATTATAACAATGACAGCATTTCTAGCTGTTGATAATAACCATATCATTTTTATCAGTATCCTTTGATATTTAGTTGGTTTCTCGTTATTTGAACATAACTTGATGTCTTTCATTTTCTAAACAATAAAGACACCTTAATTTTCTCCTATAATTATTTAAATAATGTAACTAATAAATACTTACCCTAAATAATAACAGAATAGTAATACAAGAGAAACTCATCCCAGTATCCCACCAACTAATCTGATGAATGTGTTGTAACACTTTTGTTAAAGTATCTAAAAACCCTTGAGAGGAGATTTTTAATCCTAGAAGTCCCTTTAGCTGAGAAACAACAATTATAACAGATGTTGCAGAAGTAAAACCAACTGTGACTGGTATTGATATAAAATCTATAAGTACTCCTGAAAAACATTTTGCAGTTTAAAGTAAATATCAAATAATATTACATAAATATTGAATAATATAATGCAATTACCTAGCCGTAAGAAAGCCATCAGTATTTGTAGGCAACCACACAAAAATGCTAACAATACTGCAAAGTCCGCATTTCTACCTTGGACATATTCATGAGTCATCAATGCCATAAGAGCAGTGGGTCCAATTGTGATATCCTTGCATGAACCAAATACTATATATACCATAGCTCCCATAAATGCAGAATAAAGACCATACTATAAAACACACACACATATATTTTGTTATTTTAAAAGTAACGAAATTAAAAAAATAAATTAATTGTAAATTTTTGTTCAAAAAATAATTATTTACCTGAGGTTCTAAGCCGGCTAAAGTGGCATAAGCAAGACCTTGCGGCATAACAGTGAGCCCGACGGTAATGCCAGCGATAGCATCGTTAAAAAATTTTTCGGAATTATAATTTGGTAACCATGCCGTAATAGGTATACGTTTTTTAACAAATTTATTTAATTGTCCGCCTTTTGAATGCCATTGTTTTTTGTCTATTGCATCGAGAGCCATTGTAAATTATGTACCTTTATAAAAGATAGGAAGCCGGTTAATCTAGACACTAAACAGAATAATTAATTTTCTAATAATAATAGTAATCTTTACTTGAATGCCCAAAAAATAAATTATTTCGAATTATGTTTCAAATATACTCTTCAAATTCACAAAATTCTTACTGGTGGAAGCTGGGATTTTTACTGAAGCGCAGCTTCTTACACTCACTAATGTTTTTCAAATGATTGTTGAGTTAGCATGAATTGTAATATCATAAGGCAATAGAAAAACCTATTTAGAACGTATTTAAATTATCGGTATTTTCATTTCACGATTTAACGAGGAACTGAAAGAAACCGAAGGCCTTTTGGTTGCTTATATACCCAGGCAGGCAGTGCAAAACGTTCCGATGTTCTTACGTTACCGAAGGAAAAATCTCGGCTAGCCTTCGTACTTTTTGCACCAATCGCCAACAATACTAATTCTTATTCGATGTAAAGTAAGAATATACGTATATTGATAATTTCAACGTTAAAGCAATTCCAAGTGCGATAATATAAATTCTCCGAAAAAACAGATTTATCTGTATCCATATAGAGATTTTGTTTTGTAAAAATTTAACGACAAAAATAATGATTAAATAAATGATAAATCAAATGTGGAAAACAAAAAAAATAACATGCCCTACTTTTTGAAAATAGAAGATATTATTTTCTGTTTTTTGTCAATATTTTAAAATATGGCGAAACAACGATATCATTGTTAGCAATCGCATCATTGTCATAATTATTCAACAATATTATACATGCGATACATATTTATCAACGATAACAACATATCTACAAAATGGCATTATTTTAATTTTACCGGTTTTTAAGGTTACAGTAACTATAGATGCTTTTTTTGCAATTTTACGTATCATTGACCACTTCTCCTATTCCGATACAATATTTCACAACATTCTTCTGATACCATTTAATTCCATCGACTTAATTAAAGGGCCATAGCTACTTGACCCTTTTCATTGACACAATCGGACACGCGTTAAAAAAGTATATAAACGCGGTCATACGAATTTAATTTTTATATCTGTTTGTTATATCAATATGAACTTTAAACATTATATGATTACAAACATTATATGAAAAGGAAATACATACCAATTATGTAGTACAGTGAATAAGATAACATACTTCTGTCGAATGCAACTGTTACAGGGCACACCGTTAATTATTATAAATTATTATATTTGTATGTGTCATTTTCTTGATAGAGATATTGATTGCCTATGAAACTGAGTATAACCTATTACAGGCTGTGAGTTAACACGATATCATAATTTTTACAACTTTATAACAAATTTACGTACAAATGGCAAATACATATGTACTACTTTCCCTACGACCACAACAAGATCGTATACGCGCCGAACACGATCTTATATAAACTGAGCCTGAGAATCGGCATTTCGATTGTTGGGGATGGTTCAGAGAGAAAGTGCAGTTCGCATATTTATCAATAGAGGGACTGCATTTCTACTGCAGTCGGTAATTTAGGGAGAACAAGTTAGGCTTGTCGTTTCATCGAGTGACAACCAATAAATTTCCAGTGTTTCGAAACGTCCTTCGAGGGGGGCATTATTTGAATTTCGAAAGCTTATTACGATTCTAAAATAACAAATTTTTCACATATACGATAATTATTATTAAGATAATCGAATGTCGTAGTACCGAAAAAATATGTACAATGAAAGGGCTATATAAACGAGACTTTTTTCTTATTCACTTTGAAAATTTTTCTTTCGTTTGCATTTACGCATCCTCCTGTCCATCAGTATTATGGCGTCCTTTACTGTGGTCGGTTGTTCCTCCTAATCTCTGTAAATTAAGTGGAAGAAAAACTTACGCTGCTAAAGTTTCTGGTTTAATGCTTTAGTTGCCGTCAGAAGATTAATTATACGGTAACCGGATAATTATCATTATCGTAGATGTAACCATCACATTATTTCCAAGTTTAACATTTAGATTGATGTCGTACTTATTCGATTTCAATTGCGTCGTAATTGTATTTATTGTAATTGTTTTTGATGTTCGCGTTAATTATGTATAACATGCATTTGATACAAATTCATTGACCAAAGTGATTGTAATTTTTATCGTGCTTTTTGTATGTCGTCCGTAGGATAATTTCAGAATTTTTATGTGAAGTAACATATATCGAACGATTATTTTTTTGTTGTTTATTACTTCAAATTTGCTACTGATCTTAGCTCATTTAGCGAATATAATTTGTGTTAGTAGGACATGCGGGAAGGTATCGCCCATTGGCGATTCATTAGAGGTATAACGTGTTTAACTATTTACTCTACATATATTTTATTTTTAATATTTTGCATCGTCCCATTATTTTGTTTCACAATATTATTGATTGTGACTACCTACGTTCAATATTGAGATCGTACTTGTTATTCATATATCATTTACAATCTTATGAGCATGTATTCCTTTAATCTGAATTCTGAATAAAATAATGTATTACTTTTTTGTCAAGAATTATATTTTGTTTTTGTACCTAAATTTGTAATAGGTAGAATGGATTCCACTGATACAGATTTAGAAAAGAAATTTCATACAGAGCAGATGGCCTTAATCGGCAAGATGCATAATATGCAGTGGCTAAAAAGTAATTCTCAGTTATCAGGCCAGTACGTTTATATCTATTTTATATATTTTGGTTTATTTAGGTTTTCTTTATTTCTATATCATTTCATATTATTACTTTAATGGTTATTAGTATACCTTTTATTGTAAAAACTTTAATAAAATATATTTAAACAAGTGGGATGTTTTCTATTAATGTTACATTTAATTATACCGTTGACTGCTACTGTGATGTCCTTTGTTATGCAATTAAAATTATAACCTTGTAAGCAAGTGATATTAATCAATAGTAAAATCTTTTACATCCAAAGAAAACATAAAATATTAGGAAATTATTCATAACCGTATTTCCTAATGTTCTGTATTCATCTTTTATATTATAGCATAAAGGCACTTCCAGATGGAAAAGAAACAGTAAATAATACACTCAAAAGTAAAGTAAATGAAGGAACACAAGAAAAAACTGAAGTTGTCTCAACTAACACTCTTTCAAACAGTCCTGAATTAAATAAGATTGATTCTATTTTAAATAAAGATATTAATGAAAACAATAATACTCTAAGCAAAGATACGTCTCAGTCACCTTTAGAAATTGTTGATTTTTCTCAAAAAGATATGGAGACTGTTTGGAACAAAGATGTTAATGTAACTAATACACTATTTCCAAATTCACAATCGTTGGTAATGCAAAGACTGGATGAACAGGAGGTGATCAATACGTCTTTGACAGAGGATATTGTTACAGTTCAATTAGAGCAATTTAGACTTAATGAAGAGGAAAATAATAAATCTGACAAATTACATAATGAAGCTGATAGCAAATGGTATGTAACAGATTAATTCAAGAACTTATTTTCTTTATTGTGAATTTCTCTATGTTGTATCTGTATTATTTATGTAATCAGGGATAATAGTCAGCATAATATGTCTAACTTACCAAAGTCAGACAGTGATGTGGATAATCAAGTAAACTCAAAGCAGTGTCATGATAACAACAATAATAATGAAAAATCTAAAAGTCAGTCACCATTGGACACAAAGACAAGTATACAAAAGACAACTCAAAAAATTAATACTAAAAGATTGAATGATCAAAAGATTAAAAAACAATCAGGTGGGAATGAAATTTCTTAAACTGACTAGAATATCATTGTAAGGAATTTGCAGTAAAAAAATATCTTCTGCTTGCAGGCTCTTTGAAAGAATCTTGGACTCCTTCGAAACAGACTTCTAAATCTAAAGATGACTTACTAAATTTATGTAATGATAATATAACTTCAACTTCTATGGATTCAAAAAAGGTAGCTGTAGGGACAAATCCTAAGCTTAATGATAAATATAACAAAGTCAATAGTTACAATAAAAATTTAATCATGGGTAAAGGAGCACGAGTGAAGGAGCAACAGTTTTTTAAACAACATTTTTCTACATTTAATGATAGTGGTAATAAAAGCCGATCCATAGAGGGATTAGATGAGAAAAGTAAATCTGTTGCAACAAAATTAAAACTAAGTAAAAATGAATCAGACAAAAAAAATAATGAAATAGATGACATAAAAAAATGTCATAAGATTCATGTAACGCGTACTCAATCATATAATGTCCACTATAATAGAAATAAATCTTTAATAAAGTCACAGCAACGATATTCAAAAAATGCAACTAAGCCAGAAGAAAATAGTTATATTAATAATTCATCTGGCTTTAATAACAGTATTAACGTGTCTAATTCAGCTGAGAACGTATCAAAAAAGAAGTGTGAAACTCAACAACCTTTAGTAAATAAACAAATTAGCAGTATACAGTCCAATCAGAATGTTTCTGGAAAAGGTACAAAGAATTCAAGTATTACAGAATGCAATATAAATGAAAGAAGTTTAATAAAGACAAATTCAGTATCAAACAAACGAAGTTACTCAAATTTAACTAATGCAAAGAACAACAATGAAAGAAATATTAAAGATGATCAAGCATACAATCAGAAATTTAAGAAAGATTCTAATATTTATAGGCGATCTTCCGGTATATTTCAGACATTTATCAAGGATGTAAATGGGAAAATGAAAACAGATGATCATAAAAGGAATATTACAGATAATAATTTGACAAAAGATTATAGAGTAAATCGTATTAATTCAGCAGATACAAAGATGCGTTCTCAATCTGAAGGCTCAAAGATAACTGTATACTCACATAAGACAAGTAACGGTGCTAGTAATATAAAGACTGATGCATTAGATTCACCTGCTATAAATAATGTACAGTCTATAAAATCATTAAATTGTTTTCCAAGTAGTACCAAAGATTGCACAAGTATATATACGTCATGTCATACACCACAAGAATCACAGATTTCACAGGCTTCTTGTAATGAAACTGAAGTACAATTTGTGAAGACTGAACAAGAAGATACTAGTAATAATAATAGCAATAATAAAACAAGTACTAGTAATTCAGAAACGAAATCAGTTAAATTTTTAGATAACGTTCAGGAATTTAATATGGCACATCATTCTGTAACATCATATTCTGATAATTCTATGCATCAAAGCAAGCCTCCAGCAAATTCATTTTATTCTGATTTACAAAATACACCACATACAAATAATGCTCAACAAATTGAAAACCACCAAAATGTACAAAATAGGAGTTATTTCGATAATAATAATGCTCAATATAATAATACAACCAGCAGCAGTCAAAATAACGAACGAGATTTACATCTTATGGATTTAGTACATCAAAAACCAGAACAAACATCGCATATGTCACCACAAAGCATATTGCCACAGAATAATTCTAATCCAGCTATCGCTATGGGAAATGGGTTGCCCTATCAGAATATGCCTGCTGTCTATCTAAATCATTATAATAATGCACAAACTGTACCAAGAAAAACAGCTGACAGTACAATCATCCCTCAAAATATATTAATTCCAAGTACCTCTTCTTACAGTATAGAAAACCAAAACATGTTGCAAACCGACCCTTCTAATATTCTAATGCATAATACTCAAACGTCAGTTCTACCACCATCAGGTTTTCATAATCATCCTATAACTACACAGCATAATCAGTGGAATTTGCCTCTTCCAGATATGTTTCTTTTTGGGAACGTGATAAATCCCGCCCATTCTTTGAACATCCCAATTCAGAATTCCAGACACATGTGCAACGCGGATTTCAACAACATCCAACAAACGAGTTACTTGCAACATCCGTTATTTTACGTTCCCCCAATGTGTATGCAAAGCTGGAATCCAATGATGCAGTATCCAGCACGATTATTCCAAAATCCACCATACAGCAATTGCACCACATTTCCAAATCAAGCATTACCACCGAACAATTTGACGGATTCTATGAATTGTTCTGTATCGACGTCCGTGCAGAGCAACTTATATAAACATTTCCAGCCGATACAACCTCTGGAAAATGCTCCGAGCTTTTCTGTCCCTGTAAAACTTGACAATTATATGCAAAGTTGTAAAACGAACAGTGTCAGAATGAAGGCTAATACTGTGGATGTTCACATGAGAGCTAGTCAATATCGAGCATCTGTGCCAAATGAGTATCAAAATTGTTCTCAAGATAGTCAGCTGATGGTACCGTTCTCATACGCAGTTACAATGGATCCTATTGCGAAGAATGGTCCGTCGAATATGCACATGCAGGTGAATCAGAAATACGAGCCACGCGCTTTTAATTCTACCAGTTATCAAAGAATTCCAGAGAACTGCTCTACGTACCACACTAATCAGGACTCTAACAACAGGAAGGATGACGTATCGAAAAATAATTCCGAATGTATACCACCTATGGTATCACCAAAAGAATGTATGTATTACGGAATTAATTATTCGCGGAAGACTGACACTATGCAAAATTCATCCATACAGTCGGATATAAAATCCGCAACTTACAACATGCACGCTGTTAACGCGCAGCATTACATCCCTCATTTTCAAAAGAATACGACTTACCATGCATCTTCAAAAGAGCTTTCAACCAGGCTAAACGCGGGACGTAACATGCGCAAAACAATGGATCAGTAAGCCTAGAAAAACAGTGAACAGTACCATGCATATACACTTATTTCTTGTTTTCGATAGATAATTACAGTTATGCGGTACAAAAAAGGCGGTTGCACATTTACCTTACGATTTTTCATCTGTTTGTATCATCGTTATCTTTATATATGTATATGTATGTACATGTATGTATATCGTACAAGTCAGTTTTTTAATTAATCTAGATATAATATCACATACATCGTATTAGATGTCACGCACTATTAGAAGATAGTTTTCAAAGTTGAGAAGCTTTAAAAAGAAGTTTATATGATACTGCCATTTGTTGGAAATATTACGCGATAGTTCATCTTGTTTCCTAACGTAACAGTGTGAAAGTAGCAAATCTATTTTCTAGATTTCCTTCAGATATTTATATCCACCATGATTATTAGACATTGATGTTACTCGTTACTTGGATTCTATGTACTTTTAAAACAATAATCAAGCGCTTGTTACAAGACGTTTCACGTCGTGTAATTGGCGCGATACACGATGTGTAATTAGATGCAAATTTGCAAAACATTTTTTAAGTTCCTACTATCGAAAGTATTATGACGATTTAGGGTTTAGTTCGCATTACAAATATTTCCGTTCTTTCATTTTCTTCTTGAATTCGATTCCTTAGTAGGTACATGTGATATCGTTACGATGATAATTTATGCTCCAATTGGTTACAGTGTTAAATAATTTCGTTTTTACGACCTAATATCGGCAAATAATTTTGTTTACTTCGTTGTTTCTTTCTGTGTCATTTGGAGGCAAAGAGTTTTATAATATATATATATTTTTGTTTAAATATTGCTTATATTGTTAAGAAATATCATATAGTTTATTTTTCGAGGACTTACAAGTTTTTACAAAATAAAACGTAAACTTGCCATATTTGGTAGATGTTATATATATATATATAAATATATTATAATCCCTTGACATATTCTGATATGCATTTATAACCACAGTATTATTCTTTCATCTGTATTATGAAATGCACGTGTCAATAGAATCTCTTTGAAATAGATAAAATAAAGTAATTTCTGATGAATTATATCATTGCTGGTCGATTCGTATATCTTTATAAAAAGTTAAAAAAAAACTTGTGAATTATCATACGGTTCATATATACATCATAAACATGCGTTAATGTTCATTGCGATTTTATACGATATCGTTGATAGTCTTACAATTCAATTTCAATATTATATTATATATATATATATTAAAAAAACAAAAAAGGAACAAAAAAAGAGGAGCCTGTAGAAATTCCAAATATTTTGTTGAAGATTCAATTTTCTCTATTTAATTTTCATGCCTTAAATTTAGAGTTCGTTTCAAAGCTTCGTACTCGTTAGTTCACTTCTCGTGGCACTGATAGTTATCCCATTCGACATATCTATTACCTCTGCACCAATTTCTTTAGCTACTTTGGTCGTGCTCAATTCTTTCAAAATAGCTACGAGCTCGGCATCGGTATTGACCACATCGATCGTTTCTTTAGAGAGCGATTGGATACTTTGTACGATTTCCTTGGAAGGTCGTAGCATTATCAAGAAGTGATTCTGTTCCTTGAAGTCTCTCACTACCATATTTAATCCCTGTAAATGTTACAAATCGAGGAATTTGAACAAATTAACGAATTGTGTTCAAATCTGTCCTAGATCTTACATCTTTGAGCGATTGTTGAGCAATCGAGTTATATCTTTCCTCCATTATCATCGTAATATAAAAATCTCTGCTATTTTCTCTGTAAACGCGATAAAGAAAAAAGAAAAAAATATCTTTTTGTAACAAGGATGTGAAAGAAACGGGAGAAGGAGGCTCGAAGAAGTAAAATCCAGGCCAAATTCGTAATCCGCTATTTCAGATAATTGCACGTACATGCGCCGCAGTGAAATCAATTTTATCGATGTGCTTGCAGTCTAGTACGACGATTTTCGTGTTCTTGAAGTTTTTCAGTAATTTATGATGATCATTAGCTAAGTTCTCTAACAGATATATCCTCAGGTAATCCACCGCTGGGAATAGCAGCCCGGCGCTGGGACGCACGAGGATGTAATTTAACGTAGGAGTCTGCGGTGAGAAAGAAAATAAAATGGAGATATTTTTAAAACAATAGCGATCTCTTTATCAAGTCTTTGTCTATCATTGTTATGTACTTACATTTCTGTATTCGATATATATTGTCGGCCTGGCGTTGAAATAAATTAATATTGCCAGATCAATTGCCACTCCTATTAAAATTCCCAATTCAACACCGGCGAATAAACATGCGAAGAATGTTGTGAAAGTCGGGATCAGATCTCGTTCTGGAATCACATTTCCGAATTAGTATATTTTGAAATGGCTTATGACAATATTCGTACATTTATCAACATTCTCCGAATGACTTTGATATAGCTCTGTAAGCTTTCATCCCATTGTAAGTTACAATTCTACTAATTTTATTTATTATTGTTATTTTATATTAAGTTTGACTGATTTTTTTTACTCACTGCTGCATTTCCAAATAGGTCGTATCATTTTCACCTCGACCATGAATATCACCGCACAAACTATCACGGAACTTAAGGTCGCTCTTGGAATGTAATAGAAGTACGGCGTGAATAAGCTCAGAGCAAGAATGACTAGAATACCTATAATGGATACCTAATTTGCATCACATATTCGCGAACGTTTATAATCGCGAACGTTTCATAGCTACCTGTGTAGATACCGCCCAAGGGCGTCCTTACACCGGAAGCATCGTTCACGGCGCTTCTGGAAAACGAACCAGTGACCGGCATGGAATGGAAAAATGATCCAACAACGTTGCACAGACCCAAAGTTAACATCTCCTGAGTAGCATCGAGCGACTTTCCTCGTGCTTTTGTTAAAAATATAATTAGCGTTTCGAAGAGCGTCGAGAGCTATCGGAAAATGAAATATCGCTTGGAAACTTACAAAACGCCTTCGCGATGGCAACATTCCCAATAATCGAGATCAAAGGAACGATTATGATACCGGTACCTAAATTTTTGCACATATCGAGGAAAGTTACGGTTTGATTTCCAACGTTTACCGAGAAAGGTGGTGGAATAACGGAGGGTAGTCCGGCCTCGACGTGACCTGTAAGAATGAAAGGTGCTCCACCGCGATTTTCGAAGACGTACGACGCCACGGCGCATAGAATTACGACGAGGGCGTTTCTACCAGTTCCAAGGAACCAGATCAGTTTGCTTAAAATTTTATTCGAGACCTTGGCATCTTTGAGTATCTGGAACGAGAAGGAAATAAAAAGGAGTTGTATGAGTATGTATGACTGGCTCGTTTTTCTCGTTGATTTTCTGTCTTCTTTTTTCCTTTTTTACGTATTCACAGCGCACACGAACTCGTTTTGCTAGCGAATAGAAGTCCATGGTGAATTACCTTCAAGGTTAATAGAATTAGAATGCAGCAGCAAGACAAGATCAGGTCAGGGATTCTGGTCCGGTGGATGTTGTTAACCAATTCCCGCCAAATCTCGATGAAACTTTCGCCGTGTATCTTCAAGCCTAGTAAACTCTTGATTTGACTGCAGGCGATAATTAGACTGGCGGCTGACGTGAATCCCGATACGACAGGCATGGAAACAAACTCCACCAGAAATCCCAGTCGAAGGATTCCGAGAACTATCGTAACGCTTCCTGACAAGAAACACAGGAGGATAGCGTACTCGGGAATACCTCTGGAATACCATAAGAGCAGAAATATTAAACGTTCGAACACAAACGAACCGTGATTGCCAAAGCTACAGAAATAATTTGGGACCTCGCGTTTCCGGGATCAAAGGACAAGAGCCAAGTGAAAGGCTATTCGTCAAAAGTTCCAAGTATTTTTAAACGTGATTCGTATGATAAAAGAAGATACAACATTATTAAAGTAGGATCTGAAGACTAAGGCTGAAAGGAAGTCGAAGTAAGATAACTGCATTTCAAAGGATAACAGCATCTTTTCAGTCGCTATTATATTATATGATGGCTCCAATTGTCTGCTATGATATACGCAAATTCAACCATTGTGGTAGTCAATTGAGATGGTTCATTCATAGGCTTGAATCTTAAATTAAGTCTAAAGGAATAATGTTTCCGCGAGATGCGTGGACAGCTTACCTCGCGTACGTGTATGTTAGCAAAGAGATCAACGCAGTTGGGCCAATATTAACTTCTCGGCAGGTACCAAAAATTATGTAAACGAAACTGCCAGCAAACGCGCTGTAAAGACCATATTGCGGCGTCAGACCTGCCAATCCAGCGTACGCGATCGCCTGAAATTATATCAAGCTTGTTCGAATCGGATCGGTCATGGGATCATGAAATAGACATCGCGAAACTTTGATAAGACTTTAATTCACGACGATAAGATCATGATCTTTGGAAAATACCTGTGGTATCAGGGTCAGGCCCACCGTGAAACCCGCAACCAGATCACCCAATGCATCCTTTGTTCTGTACAGGGGTAGCCAATTCAGAACAGGAATTCTGTTCTTCAATAACTTTTCGAAACTGAATCCAGTCATGTCACTAAAATTTTTTTCACCTCAGTCAGTCTTTCTTTGACCTGAACCAAACAATTTCAGCACATTTTAACTTGGAATCCTGAAAACACGATGCACTCCGGTGACTCGATTTGAATGGCAGATCACGGCGAAGGAAGAACTTTGATTTTGAGCTTCGATCGACTCTCCGTCGTACTCCATCGGCGTGTCTTCTTGCTATGCGAGCTGCATCGTCTCATTAATCGAACGCGTACCCCCTTTCCATTCAACGTCGACGAAATGAGCCGGCAATTAACGGATCTTCGAGTGACAATTAGTAAGTATAGCAAACGGTTTGACGTGCGAGGACACGATTTACGATCACCTGACCGGTGCTCACGTGAGAACGTTTAAACTTTAAGCACGTGATTCACCAATTTCTTCAGTTACCACGAATGTGCCACCTTAGTATTTTACTGCGCTGTTCAGCATGTTCTTTCATTTCAGTTTCACTTTTGTCTGTCACTGACAACGCATAAGTGGTTCGCCATAAAATGCGAAAAAAAAAGAAAATGGATGTCGATGGATGGAACGTTTCTTGGACAGAAGGAACCTACCGATTGATGTGTCGTCTTGTACCTGTTCTATACACTGATTGAATCTCCAGCTGTTTCACACGTGCCTGATTCTCCCACCATTGTGGTCTGGAACTGCTGATACGTCCGTCAGAATTCGAACGCATGCGTCGATCCTTCTCTAAATGGTCACTGGGTTTGGCAAACGCAGATTGTCGCTAATTTACCTAACAAATGTTGGGCGTTTTTTCCATCGCCCTATATCCGGATTTTCAGCATTCTTTTGAGCTTCCCGTTGGTTGTTCTCCATTCGGATAACCATCTGCTCTTCTCTTTATTTTTTGAACTAGCCCTTTTTGCACACATCCTGTATTTTATATAATTCATACTTATATTCAAATGCGATCATTTACATCTTCATTTACATCTTCGATCATTTACATTAACATATTCGCAGATTTATTTGATTTTATCAAGAGATATTATGTAAGTATCATATGGAGATCCTTTCATACGGGCTATCAATAGTATTTTGTTGTAAGTAGCTGTAAGATGTAAAATTGCAACGATGCAGCATCGCTAGTCTCCATCGAATATTATATTTCTAACAGCTACTAAGTTCTACACTTGTTTGTATTGCCTATAATTTTATACTTTATTCGTATAGATTTATAATTTACTTATTTACTTATATATTAAGATTTATAATATATTATATTTTTGTTGTATTTTTAATGTATAGGATCGCAACGAAATAGCATTTCTAATTTACACCTGGTCTCACGCGATAATAAAATAAAAAAGAAAGATATACAAGAACCATGATTCGTCGCAAACGATGGTGATTACGGCACTCCAATTATTGCAGCGTAATACGACGGTAGCTTATCCTTCGGTAAGAAACATCGTTACGTCAATCGGAAATAAACATGAAATTGTTACAAGAAATTATCGTCGAGCCATCGTGAACATCCGATTGTTCCAGCACGGAATTCCTTCCGCGCATTATCGCGGAATGTGTCAGTGGACATTGTCAATCGACAACAGATACGTTCCGCTACACTTTTGCACGAACCTTTTCTTCTGGTTTTTCACTGGAGTCTTTTTTACCGGCGAGTTTCTTGTCCCGAGAGAATGGTTGAAATTCTTATCATCGAGCGCGACACATCGTATGCATGCCTGTAATTACAAGGACGTTGCGTGGTCTTGAACGACGTTGTGTTTTGCATGTTAACGCGGCGAGTATAACGATGAATTCACGAAAGTAAAGCAGAAATTATTAATGTTTTATGGGAAAACTTTTTAACTTTTAGATTTATTTCTATAGTACCAAAGTCAAAACGTAACGCAACAAACAATTTTAATATATATAATGTTGATCGATTATATTATTCTTAAAAATTGAAACAACGATTGAACGATAATTTGTTTTATCGAAAAAGGTGTTTAAAAATGTTCATGAAACAGTACGAAGCTTAAATAAATAAGTGAATAAATAAAATATATTCGTGGACTAATGTTGGTATAAAGTTTATATAAATAAATAAATAAAAAACGTTCAAAAACGAGTGTTAGCTCGAAGTTTAAATAAATAAGAAGAGAAAAATGATTTGTACCGGTGGAATGAATCGAATGTATGTTATTTCTGACGCTTGTAAACGAGTATCTCGAAATAGCAGAAGAATTTATACATGGTAATTACAACAACTAATATTTACGTCATGGCGAAGGAAATAATTTTGTCTACACTTGTGAATATTACGAAATTGCAGCCTCACATTAGAATATGTTTGAAAGACGCATACTCGTGTTGAGACAGCTTGAACAAAACTACTTTTAGCTGTAGGCAATAAATCAATTGTCATTGGACAATTGGAAAGGAAAAAGACAGGAAAAATTATGGATTATGTTCTTAGTATTGTATTCGACAACTGGATGCATATCGATCTGAACATAGAAATAAATTGCCTGGTTGTTAATTTTTACTATCATATTTATTACGATGAAACTTCCAATTTTGTTTTATTATTGAATAAGAAATAGTTGGAACAAATATAAAATGTGTTCGTTCCAAAGACAAAAATCTGGATTTATTTATTTATATAATTATTTATTTACATTGTGTTATTAATTATTTATTTATATAATATTTGGATATCTTAAAAAATATCACACAGCTGCTAATGACTGAAATTTGAATTTAAAATTATCCAAGATATTTGCGAACAGTATGAATTGAGATCATATTTAAAATTGGGTAAAATATTTAAGTTGCGATTTATTGAATTTGATTAGTTTGATTTCGCTTTTAAATTAAAGCCGTAATTATTATAATTTTATTTTTACAACCTCTTTAGTAAACGTTCGCAAGAATCATGGTAAAAGTGTAGAAAATATTTTATCACTCGAGTTAACGCTGTTTCCAAGACGTCAAATAATCACATTATACGTCATATTATTGTTTCATTATATGTTTTGAAAATTCCACAGTTTTTATTTCTCTGTCTCGCTAATTTTCATATCAGTCTACTTGCTTGCCCATTGCTTCAGACTATGTTTATATTTTCCTTTATTTGCAGGAAAACTCGCACGCTCTAAAATTATCTGTGCTCCGTCATAGCTTAAACATGTAAACGAAAGTAATTGTTCAAATTACTAGTGTAATTAATTTTATTTTCATAGCCTGCTCGTCGAAAGTCCACGAAGATCCTGGTAAAGATACGAAAATTGTAAAAGTAGAGAATTTGTAACATATTTGATCATCTGAATGGATGGATTAGTACAAATTGAAATGTCATGTTTTCATGGCATTTTCCACTCTTTAATCAGGGACATTCCTGGAAATAATCGAGGCTCCCGATTGCAAATTACTGGCTGACAAAAAAGAGAGCGATCTAGGGTTTTCTAAGATTAGAGAGATCCTTCGTACCTGTAAGTCAAATTTACATTTTAATTTTCAGAGTATAATATTTCTTCTTCGTCTATTTCGTTTTGTTCTTTTGTTTTGTACGAATTATAATTCTAACATCTTTTCCGATTGTTTGTCTCTTTTTTAGAAGAGAAAGGAGCAAAATATTTTTTGAAAAATGAGGACGATGCGTTCTTTTCGATCGGGAATATATTAATAGAAAATAACAATACATCTAACAGATCACTAACAAAATAAAAGCATCGATGAAAGACGTGATGCAGCGTGTAAGGCGCATTTTTCTCAAGAAGTTCAAGAACAGAAAATGAATAAAAGTTAGCATTCTTGTCTCTCACTATACTTTATGTATTATTTATATTATATTTATTACTATATTTTATAGCGATGAAGTAAAAATTCAATGGAAAGACTTTCGTCCCCCATATTTAAAATTAACATTATTTAAAAGATAAAATCGGTCACTTTGATAGAATAATAATACATAAATGTAACTTACAGAATAATAAATCTGAAATATATGTACGAGTTAAAAGTGACTCAGCCTTCGCTGTACATAACACCGCTTCTAGTTCAGATATTTAAGGACGCTTCCCAACTTGCTAAATTAATTCTAAATGAGCGATGTGAATTTTGCTAACAAAGTACAATTACTATAATCCTCAAATATTCCTTTGGAAGGAAGATGGAAAATCTACAATGGAATTTTTGTATGAATTATTTTGGACTATAAGCTTATTGAAGGCTTCTTAGGCTTATAAAAATACAAAGATATTAACTTGTAAAACTATAAATAATTAGAAGACATAAAAACAAAGATATCCTGAACATGGGATGAGCATAAGAAAAAATTCTGACTAGGAATCTAAAATTTTGTATCTAATAAAACGTGCAGGACATTTGTGCGTAACAGTAATATTATTGAATTTAAAATCAATCCTGCACTGAAATCTCTCGATGATAATGTAAGTTAAGTGAAATTAATATTATTATCTCAATTAATTATCTTATTAATGATATATTATTTATTTAATGAACTTTTTGATGAATTATAAAATTTTGTATAGAAATAAGTGTCGAGAAAATGCAGTATCGGGGTATTTATAAAACATAATACGTACCTGAGTTACTTGCGCCCTGGTGGCAGAAATAGGAATTAAAATTTTAAATCACATCATTTCGCGCGCTGTCATGTTGAAAGGTGGCAGCATGAATAGCAACTGCAGAGAATTCGTGAAAAATATGAAAATTTAACATACATCGACATGTCAATGCTTTAAAATGGTAAGAATCTTCTAATCTGAATTGTTCTAAATTCAAAGTTACTAACATATTGCGGACGGACCACGAATCCTCGTGTTTATTCTAATGATGGAAGTCGATCACGAAAATTCTAGTATTTTCGTCGTTGTCGATTAGACAGAATCGATTCAACTATACTTTGGGTATATTTAGTAGCAAAACGACTGGTCTGCAATATGTTAATATACAATTTGCAGTGTTTTACGGTATTTTTATGTGAATAGGTGGATATCGAAATAAATTTCAAGAAAATTCGAATGGTATCCGGGTACTGATAGAATATAATACGTTCCTGAGCCTGGATACGTAACAATTTTGAGTAAAATATTATACAGAAAGGTTTTAAATGTTATCATTGTCTTTTTGAAGTGTAAAAAATAGTAGTTAAGTGCAGAAGTGTTACGATAAACAATTATATTATTAGACATATTCATATTACAATTGTAAGATATCATCGCCTGTATATTATGCATAATTTCATAGTAAATTTTAATATGTACTAAAATGTAGCAGAATAGCTAGGAAGGATGCATTTGAGTCTTATTTATAATTAATAGTTAGTAGCATTTGATCAAGATCTTAGTATTTCATTGGATATTTACATTCTTTGTAAATATCATGTACTTGTACATTTCATATTTATTTTCTATATTACATTGTTTAACTGTTAGCTATTCTACAATTCTCTTGACACTGTATGAAACAGTGTCTCGCATAGATCCATATGATTAGTTTAAAATTTTATTTTAAGATTAGTTTCCCGCGTCGATTTTCCTTAAATCTTCTTTTATTGTGTGTTTTGTATAACGATCTAAAAATTGAATATTTTCCAAACGCATATTAAGAGGACGATTTGTTTATTTATTAATGTTTCAAGTACAGTTTAAATGCTTGTTCATAAGAGTAAGATAGATGGTGTCGTGGATCCTTCCATTCTCCTCCATTTGTAGTACCTTTACATGATGAAACCTGGGCAATCGTATTATTTGATATACAATTACTAATATATAATTATAAAACAAGCTTGTTGGTTGCGATCGCGATTGTAGTTTTGGTCACCGTAGACGCAAAGTCCCATTTATTGTCACGTCAAATCCGCCATTAGTCAATATTTCCATTACGGATAATGACAGCTTTAGAAGAACATTTTCGAATGAATAAAGAGAGAAAAATCAGTCCATCAATCTTATCTTTATAAAATTTTTAATACTGTCTCTTCATTACTAACTCGTCATTGCCAAACCGTTTCAGATATAGTATGCAAAAGATATGAATATTATTAAAATAAGACTATGAGGGGATTATGTGATGAGTTATTGTCTTCTTTACTATTATCTTTATCACTAATTACCTAATTTGTTTCAGATAGAGCCACGTTAATCGATCTTAGTAAAGGATATCTGCCACTTGTTGGATCTAGAGAGTCTTGCAAAGATGCGCATTTTCCACTGAAGTCATCGGTATCGATGCTCCAAACCATTACACCAGCCAAATTTAAGTTCATCGCATATTCGATCTAAAAATTTTGGAAAAACATTATAGAGGTAACGCATGTAGTACTATCATTTATTATCATCATTTGTAATGGATATTAATCAACCTTTTCTTTTAAACTCTTGGGGTTATCATATGCTATAACGAATTCCTCGTCAACGATGTAAGGTGTAGCGCTACTATTATCCCAGCCACGTACCCAAGAACTTCCATAATCCACTAATTCTTCACAAATCTGGAATTATACATGTTCCAATTATTTTATAAAAAAGAAATAGATAATGTATCCAATTAGTTTAACAAAAGTAAAACTTACTTCATTGTATCCCATAAAACCATCTTGGATAGTGTAAGGCCCCTGAAACCCGTTTCCGACGATCGTTCGATTTATTGGACTTTCTTCAGGAGAATTTAATGCGTTCATCAATACAAAAGTTCTGCCATACGAAGGCAAGCCTAATACTAGTTTATTTGCTGCTGCACCTCTACTTAAGTAATAACTGAGTGTATCCACCTAAACAAAAATTTCATTCTATATGTATTTCATCAACGGTACTCGATACTCATTGTAGTCTATCCAAATGCATTACCACATCCAGATTATCTCCAGCTCTTAATGGTGAATTCGGCAGCACTTTTCTATCCCATGATCCATGATAATCGTAGGCCATTACATGCATATAGTCGAGATATTTGGAAAGTTCGGGAATATCGTATCCAGCATCGATGACGTTTGGGCCAACACCTAAAGCTGCTGTTAATAGATAGTTCGACTCTTGGAATGCTTCTTTCAATTCCTATTAGAACAAAGAATACGATTAATTTCTGGCTCAGGCAAAACTATAGTTTCGATAAAATTACTTTGCGCTACGTTATTTACCTTCAGAAGACTGACAAAATTTAATTTGTCTAGTACACTACCACCGCGTGATCCAGGATACTCCCAACTTATGTCCAAACCAGTAAAATTGTATGCCCTGTAAATTAAAGATTATCGTACAAATCTGCAAAGTATAAATATTAAACTGTCTTAATGTTTGATTCCTTACTTAAGGAAGTCTACTACACTCTTAACGAACGCAGATCTTCGTACAGGCAATGAAACAAGATCAGAGTATTTTGTGCTACCCTCGTTATATCCTCCAATTGATAGTAGAATGTTTAAATGTGGATACTGTTCACGAAGTGCGGTCATTTTTTTGTAATGCTCTGGAATATTACATAGAACGAAAATGTCATTTATATATGTAGGTATACCTTTAATCGTGTCGAGTAATTTGCAATATGTATTTACCTTTGGTAACATCTAAGTAAGGGTCGAGGCTCTTAATGGCCCATGTCGTGCTGTCCAGCCCGGCGAATGTATATATAAGATGTGTGCAAAGTTGTGGTTCAATATCAGGAATATCAAACCTTCCATTACTACGTCTGTAAATGGCCCAGGAGGCGACATAACAAGTTACTACCTTATTATGCTTAGGTCCTGATTGAGCTTGATAGAAAAAGAAACATAGCTTTAGTATAAAGTTTATTTCAACTTTTTTTCGCAAAACATTTATTCCTATGTATATATGTATAATAGATTATCTTTCGAACGATGTTCGGAACTTGTTATTTACTTTTCATTGATAGAATACGATTATTATTTATCTAATGTAAATATATATGAGAAACATTAAATCATCGAGGTAACTTTCTAATAAGTCATTAATTATATGGTACTATCTTTGGTTATTTATATGTCTTTGAGCAATGAAGTGAAACAAAGGTTTCATCGAAATGTCAGGTTTCCATTGTATAAGCTATCAAACAAAATGTCAAACTTATTCTCAATTTCCCTTCTTGTTGCATAGTGTATCATCATATAATAGGAACGTAATCTACAGCCGGATCATATATAAAATCTTTAATCTCTATATTAGTATAATCTCTGTTAAAGATTTTATATAAGATCCATTTATAGAGATTATATGTAGACATTCTTTATACATAAAGATTTTATACATATCCATATAAATCTATATATGTATATAATCTAATAAAATCTAATCTAATCGAATGAAAATAGATATATAATTTTTATATCTATACATACATCTCTGTAGATAGATAATTTGATAAAAATAGTAGCTTCGCTGACAAACTGCTATCTTATTTTATTTTATCAAGCAAATGCAGAATAATAGTTTTAAGATATAAATTATGGTGTTGGCTTTTTTTTATTGAGAAAATGTTATATGAAATACCGCGATACCTTAGCTATCTATCTTTGATATTGTAGAATGAATGGTAGTCGACATTTAATGCCCCGAAAGGCGAATTGCAATTTTCTGACTTGAAATAATAATGCATAACTTCGAAATGAATGTATGAAATATAAAAACTGAAGCGCTATTTTGTACAGGAAAATCGTTACTTATATATGTTGGATTTTACATCCCGTCAATTTTATCTATGGTTTCTTACAATTTTCCCATCATCCTGCACAACTTTTTCCAGTATATATACGGTGTATATAGCGGGTGGCCGCTTCTAGTTTTCAAGCTATACATAAAAGTATGTTTGACATGATACAATGAACCTGTCGATGTATTACCTCCTCATAAATTTTAATAGAATTCTTTTAAATATTTTTATAGTGCTGTACGAACAATGAAAAAATTAATGAAATAATAATAAAAATTTGGGTAACACCGATAATAGTGTAACTACATCACATACACCATAATTTGGACACACACACGCATACGCAGGCAATGGTCACAATATCTCATTTATAATTTTGTATAAAATATAGAAACAAAGTACATATATGACATCAAGCATACTTTTGTGTATAATCCGCAAACTAAAACCGACCACACTATATATGTATAGGAAAAAGATGTTAAGAATGTTGACCTTGACAACATATTTCTAGTTCTAGGTCTAGGAGTAACTATTCGGCAACTTCACCGATTATACTTTTGTAATATCATAGGACCTATAGAGTGATGCCTTATTAGAATTTTAGATATCTGAAGGAATATAAATTTGTCATTTTCCCACTATCCTTTTTTGGATATAAATATATACTCTTTGAAATTTATGTTATGCGTTGTCGTATTAATGCTAAAGAAATTATTTTAATTTAATAGGTACTCACCTAGGATACCATTGCTACTGAGGAGCAATATTGCAAGTAGAGACAGGAACACGCACACCTTCATTATTGAGAACAAATAAATTCGGTTTATACCGAATTATTTTTCTGGTAGATAGCTTTCACTTGACCACAGTGTCCTCGGAGAAAAAAAGCAGTCGCGCGTGTGACTTGCAAAATGGTGCAGGTAGGATGTTTGTGTAGTAAACGCCTAATACGTACCTGTGCGTATTCCATATGTATATATATACTAAATTTCCGGATAGATATTAGGATAGATATCAGGATATATATCGGGATAAATATTAGAAAAATAGGAAACAAGCAGATTTAATTGAAAAACAATTTCCGCCAAAGATAGTCATTCCCAGAAGTAAAAGAAACATTGGAAAGCATTTTATATTTTTACAATAATTCAGATATCTAACTTACTTAGATTACAGTACGATAATACTTAGCGATTCGTTTAATTGGTTTCAAATAAAAATGTAATTTCATATTACTAAAACATAAAATGTGCATTTGTTTATCTTTCATATTTTCATTTTTGTAAGTAATGATTTTAATAAAAAGTGTTTCATATAAAAGTTAGATGTTTGGAACGGGATATAATTTGATTATTTTATTTTTTTGTAGGAGGATGCGTAGAGGATATGAAGTCCAATTTTGTTTTTCTTTCTTTTAGAATATTCTTTATATATCTGGTGACATACCATCTTTTTATCTTGCATATTTAAAGAATTATAGCGGAAAATACCTTACACAAAGACAACTTCTGCTTTGAATTATTTTATTATATAACTAATAATAATATTATATAATTAATAATATTTATTAATATATTTATTATATTTATTATATTACACATTATTAGATGTGTAAAGAGTTGTCCAATCGTTTCCAAAAATGTATCTATTCTTATGATAACTTTTTGAACATAGCTGCGTTAAGGAAATAACTCCTTGAACATGTAATAAAATCATTTTCAAAGCAGAATATATTTCTTTTGATAAATCTATGGTCATACATAAATTTAATGTATTTTACAACTCTATTCTACTTTCTAGCATAAGATTATATCAAGGTATTCTTTTAGTTCAATTATTAATTTATTTACTTATATTATTTTATTTAATAATTTTTCGAGGTCGGTATTTCAGAATGTGACATCATTGACTAAGAATAGGATTGCTGTGTACTCGTCTATATTCCTGTACCGAGCCAGTGATTTCTGTTACTTCGAGTTTCTAATTGGCACCGATAGATGGCAGCACACATCTAGAAAGGGATCGTACTACTGTGCGACAAGGACAGATATAGTGGTCGCAGACAAAGGGCGCGACGAATAGAAGTATAGAGTTTAGTTATGATAACGTTTCGAGACACATGAATCGAAGAAATTTTCATTCGTAAAAGATATTAGTTAAGGAGATCTATTTGTGAATTGTTTGTAATTGTATCTGTTGAAATGGACTGACTTTCTTCCTTTCTATTTTATATCATTATATGCAATCATCCAGCTTCCAGTCTTCTTAACCTAGAACGCATTATTTTTACTTTGATAAAAAAAAGGACGGTTTCTGTGCACTCAGATTTTCTGTAAATACATAGATATCCATAGACTACAAGTTGTACAGTAAACGTTGTACAAATCCGTAATCTGCAGAATCGCGATTGATTCGCAAACCAATAATAATTATTACTTGTATCGCGTCCATTGAGTAGAAATCTCCTTCGAAATATGGTCAATTCCATTCCAAGGAAATACATATTCCTTCTTTTCTGGTCTTTCTTATTTGTTCGGTTAACGACTCACTCTCGTAGATCCGAATCAGAAGGAACCTCTTTACGACCACACGAGGTCGAAATTCAAGAATTGTTCGCTGTTTATTGAAAGTGGCATGGCTTAACGAGCGAAAGAAAGAAGAAAAATACGTGTTGCGTGGTAATGACAAATGCTGATTCATCGTAAAGGGCAAATCTCTGGCACTCGTTTTGTTTTATGTTACGTCACGCAGATCCGCCGATTTTACGTAATTTTTTCACGAGCATTCGGACGTGCAGAATAAAAGCTTGCTTCCGGTACCATCGCGCTTAAGACAGACAGCGAAATCATTCTCGCTGTCCACCTGTCCATCAGAATGAATGGAAGAGCTATAAATAACCGAAATAAAGAGACTTAATCGTGCAATACTTTGGTATGGTTGATTCATCTAGAATTGCGAATTTGCTGCAACTATGTGCAATTTGTTTACTGGGAGATGGTACTGTTGGAAATACGCGAAATAATCGCAAGATTTTATAGTTATTTATGTATTTATAGGAAATTTAAGAACATTCATAAAGACATGAATTTGTATAAAATCCACAGTCTAAAAATGTTCATACAATAAAAATCTCACACTTTGTCGTGGTACTATTTCTCCACAACTGTATTAGTCCTCTAAAAATCTGCAATCTAACGATTAATAATCGCGACAAATGTTGGTTAGTTGCAAAAAGTCACGAATTATAAATTGCGAACTTATTCTTCATTTCCATTTTGTTTCATGAAATAATTTCGCTAATAGTTCAATGACATAGTGCGTTCTTGCAGGGATTCCCCGCCTGCAAGGTCGTCGAAGTTCAGAGAATTGCATTTGCTTCCCGCATCTTGGAATCTCCGCATGGTAATATTCTTAACGGAACACGTGGCTGTTAAAAAAGCAACTCGTGAAGCGTGTCGGAGTCAAGGAACAGCCAAAAACGGCTTGCAAAAGAAGAGGAAAAAACCGAAGCTTTTATCAGCTCCAGATCGGTGCCCATGAACCCTCGAGTGCTGTTTCTTGTGAAAAAGAAACCTGTTGTTCGTGCCTGGATTCTTGGCCCTTTATTCTTCTTCCTTCTTTACTATTTTCTTTTTTTTTTTAATCTTTTAAGACTGCTCTTGTATCTCACGTACGCCGTTTTCCTTTTGCAGTCTTTATTTACTTTTGAAACTTCCTCGTGTTACGGTACTCCACTGCGCTCTGTCATCGAAATCAGAAAGTAAGTGCCAGGCTATGGGGATTTCCAAACTCGAATGGGAAATTATGATGCAGTGCGCGTTATTAAATACGAACGTGAACGTTTCAGAAGCCACGTCGATCGACAACTGAAAATGAAGAAAAACGCTGTTACGAACGCTGTTCCTCTAAGTTCGCTCTGTAATTCTACTGTTATTTCCTTGTAACAAGTATATCATCTATCTTTTGAAAATTGAAAACACAAATTGTATTATTTGCGTAAAGGAATTGAGACATTTTCAAAAAGAGTTTCGACCAGTTTGTTTTCTGAATAGTTGATACACGCAACAGCATGGAAATTAAGAAAAAGGATGGGCGACGATCGCGTGTGCCATTTGCATATATTTCCAGAGTAACGATATTACACCGTCTCGTGTTGCAGTTTCGAAAAAAGAATCTTAAAAAGTGATAACTAATTAATTTCTAGATGAAGAAAACACGCATTCGGTTTGTACTAACCAATTTTCTTTTCTTTCAGGGAGACCATGCATCGATTCGAAAGAAGGAAAAATACAAAGTATTCTTTGGAAATTTTTCACTGTGGAAACAATTAAAGGGATTGACTATATGCAGTAAACAATTGAGAAAGAAGAAGATTAGATTGTACTCAGACGAAATTATCAACGACAAAATTTACAATGCAAGGTATTTAAGGTATTTACTTTAGCTATTGCAACTTTAATGTCGAAGCGAGAGCAACGCGAAAGGAATTGCGCAATTGTAAGTGAAGAAGAAATCGTGGCCGGGAAGTCGAGGACGCTATGGAGATCCAATGGAACAGCATTTAGCGGGGACATTACAGCGTGTTTCGTTATTTTTCAAGGAGCCAAAGTCGTCGATCCTCCGCTTCTTTATTTATCTCTCTCTTTCGCTATTCATGTTTCTCTCATGGAAACGATGCTTGAACCACGTTTTACGTTGGTTAACGACCCTTTCGCGCCAGCGAATAAATTCCAGCTGCCCACGTAGGCTACTATATTTATTGAGTATCTCGAATCAACGGTGAAGCGAGAGGTAAAGCTGCCGAAGATCAAGTTCAAGAGCGACAGATCGATCGTTGGTCTTTTAGAGAATGATAGGAGTTCCTGGAGGCAGGTTTTCTGGGTCAAGGCCTTTGTCAAAAATTTGAATACGCCTAATTTCAGTGTCCTTTATCTTCGATCTATATGCTCCCAACGTGGCTACCTACTGTAGCTCGTAAACGATTTATCGAGTCTTTACCACATCGTTCCTTTCCTCGTCGGACGTGTAATTAGCCGGCGTTTTATTGGATTGTTTTGACGCGATCAAGATGACATAAACAATGTCGAGTGAGCTACCGTCTTGAGCAAACGTCTTGTTGAATTAAGAAATTTCAGAAAAATACGGAGAAGTTTTTCGGTTGGATCAGAGAGGCCGAATCGTATGGAATTTGTCAGCGTTATGAAGTGTCCTCGAATTTATGAAGAATATCGGATGACACGGGACTTAGTAATGAAATCCGGCACTGTGAGGAAATAACTGGATATAAGACTCGAGCAGAGGAGGACGAAATCAACGGTTAACTGTATCTCCATCGTAAAATTGGCGCCACGATCCGGACGATTCGAGCTTAAGATTTGGTGAATTTCCTTATTGGTTTGTGGAGGCCTTGTGACTAACAGTAGGGTTGTTTAACATCGAGAAAAGGTGGCCAAACGGGACCTTCGATGAAGTTAAATGTACGGTTTACTTAGATATAGTATAAAGAGATGATGACGTATTCATCTTCGGGATGTACGCAAGATATTGATTTTACTATTGATTCTACTTTGACTGTAGTTATCACAGGACTAATCATGTTTTCTCGATGGTATTTCACTATGCCTGCAAAAAATTTTTGTACCAAATCTATCTTCACATCGTAAAAAATTACGTACATTTCGAATTCGCTCTTTTTTCTTATGTAAATAAAAAATAATTCTGCCTTCGGTTCTGCCCTGAAGAAATGAACTGGAACGTTCACGAAACGTCAGAACAACGCGCAACATATTTCATTTCCTTGTCTTATAAATTCGAGATATGTACATTTTTAAATAACAAAGAAATAGATTTCGTACAAAGATTATTTGTTAACATAATAAAGATCGAAACCTAGAGAACCACAAGTATGTGATCCAAACACCGTGATAGTTTGAAATCTAAAAACGGAAATTAATGACTCTTTCAACAATCCTGTGTTTCAAGTGCCATAGTTATTTTTACAGATACGGAAATTAAATTTCGTTCTGAAGATTTGAAAATGTCACACTCTGATATCGCATAATTGTGAAAACAGAAGTTTCTGTATGTAAATCACGTCGCTTTGAAACAAGTATACCGACGATCCACAAGTATATTTTCAATTTTAATAAGTACGTTGCGTTACATTATTTGATAAAATCCAATTATCCAACCAAACACCGTATTAATAATGTTGCAGATAATCAACTGAGTCACGATACGACTAGATAGCCTCAAGCAATCGAATTAAAAAGGAAGGTGCTATCAGCGAGTTATCGAGTGTCTACGGTTAGATTCCACACCTAGCAAGGTGTAAGGTGTCTTTGCATCCTATCGAAAAAATTCAGTCGACCGTTGCAACGCTAGAGGAGCGATATTTCCGAGACAAGAATCCCGTAGTAACGTTACGCGGGCGAGGAAATCGGTACAAGGGAACGTGTAGTCGGATAATTTACACACTTCTGTACATTTCTTTATTGCCTTGCAGTATTACCCCTCTATACCGTTAACAGCACGTTTTTCCACGACAAATCGTGCAACCGTTCGTCATTGCTATTCTCTACGACACCTCTCACAAATAAGAACGTTAACACCGTTTATTTGATCGTAATTCTGTCACTGATTTATTCTACCGCGTTCTTTCAGCTATTTTCCGTAATCTGTATTATACATGTAACATCAGTTGTATCTTTTCAACGTTAAAAGTTATCTCTAGCTTGAACAAAATGCGTAAAAATTGTTATCGGTATGCTATCGGTATGTTAACACTATTGTATGTTAACGGTATTGTCTACTGTTGTTTACGGGATGCTGTGAAGCAAATTTTACCGCAGTTCCCGCATATTTTGGAGAAATATGTCGGTGGTTACAAAACGTGAAACGTTGAGTCACACATCTCCCGTTGATAATATATCAAATATCTTTTTAAATCATTACAGATCCTTTTTGATTGATAAAATTAGAACGAGATTAAATATGAAAATTCGAGGATCGCAGCAGAGCTAATTTTTGCTAGATTCACGATAATAAGTCGTATTTTACGAGTATATTACGCGTTGCTTCACGGGTCGATTAGCGTGAATTCGTCGGAATCACTATAATTTCGTGTAATTTAACGTAGCAAGTGCAACATCCGTGGCTACGAAGTAAGCCACGAGTTAAATTCCGGTGAAGTTTTAAGGGAACGATGTGTACGTTGTTGATAACAATATCAGTTTCTACACGACACAAGTCGAATTTACACACCTGTATCTTTTTATGCTTGACAAGCAGTTAGGATACGTCAGCTCTTTACCGTTAGTATTTTTCGGCGAGGCAAACCTTGGAAAAGATTTATCGGGCGAAGCTGAGAAAACGATCTTGTATACAAGAAACGATTACTAGGACACCGCATAGACCGCCTTGTCGAGAAGAATAATGAAACACGGAGGAATATGCGTGTAAATATTCAACGATTATACTTACATGTGTCCAAGATAACGATTTTGTGCATGAACAAGATTAAAGTAGCGGACAGCAATGATATACGAGCGGACCATTGATCGTTCTATCATTCGTAGTAGCTAGAAGTTTCGATTATTAGAAATTAAATGGGTAGATCTCGATCTACGTGTTCGACGTGTTAATTACAAGAAAAAGACGACTGGATGTTACTGAATGGAGATAAAGAATTGGAAGTTTCATGTAATAGAAATTAAACGGGTTACTACGTTAGATCTCGATCTACATATTCGATGTCTTAATTATTGCGTAGGAAAAATGACTGGATGTTGTTGAAAGCAGATAAGAATTAAAATTAGATTGATTACGTAGAATGTTAGCACATTAGATTACACATTCGGCGTGTTAATTATTATAAGGAAGAAACGACAGGGTAATAATTAGAGTTAAGGAAGAAGTACTTCTCGTGTGAATTCCATATTAGTCAAGTATCCAATTAAGCAGCAAAGATTAATCCCGATACCGTGACATTTTCTTCCTTGTAACTTTGATGCGAGTAATCAGGGGCTTCGATATTCCGCATGCTGATATTCAGTCAACGGGGTTCCTTCGGACGTCACTGTTCGGATGTTTAAGTATGCAGATTCGTGCTCGAACTCCTTAAATCGTTGCACCGCGTTTCGTCTGTCACCAAACTCCATAATCGTAAATTACTCGGCTACAAAATTACATGTCTAAATGTTAATTTACAGTTAAAGACATCACATTACTGTCTCTTTTATTCCATTTTTATCGTAAATCAAATTTTAGGATAATTCATTCGTCTTTAAGTTTCTTAACTTCTTAATTTTATTGATTTCTTATTGTAAAATCTTGAAGTAGATGTTCAATTATTATGAAGTCAGGGGTAATTATCAAACACCGTATATGTACGTAATTAGGAATATAAAATTAAAACTGATTATGACCGGCTCCAGAGGAAAATTAATGATCCTGTTTTCGGATACACCTCCATGTTCGACACAGCGAACATTATTAATCGCTGCCTATAAGTTTGGGAGAATACCGTTAGTTTATTCAGGAAATCAAAATACGGAAAGTTATGATAAAAAGCCACTTCAATCTACTGCAACTCGCTTCCTGTCGCCTCTGCAGGCGTTTTCCTTCATAATTAATGCATGGCACAGAATTCTAACAACAATACACGAAAATCCAAAATATAAGTTAATATGGATACAAGTTGAAATATCGAGAAATTTCATAGGCAAGAAAATGTTTTAGACGAAGCATTTTCATAGAATTCCAGAAATATTAAGTTTTTTTTTTTTAGTCACTTTATGCGACTCGAAAAATATCGAAGGAAAAATCCGAAGAAAATATAACGACATAAAATTCATTTATCGACAACGATACGGTGTTTGATACAGAATCTTTCGATAGAATGTTGCATAAAAGAAAAGAAAAGGGTGAACAAGTATCTACAGGCAAGCGTTTATTATTCGTAGCGAAACGAACGATCCTTTTGGACGATGACTCGACACGACCCAAAACCTGGTCTCGTGCCCGTTATATTAATCAGATGTATCAGCAACAGCCGATATTTATGTTATTGGTGTTTTTGAACAGGAACATTTCTCGACTGCGGTATACTACCGATGCTTCTTCGATGATTCTTTAACGACGCGCAGGAACATAAGAGATAGGAAACGCAAAATTTTCCGTAGAATTTGAAATGTATGCAAAATGATCATATGACTTACGTCATATAGATTAATCTCAGCCTCATCCGTGAAATACCAAAGAGCTATGATCAATAATTTCGGTCACGGAATCTAGCTACTTTCTGGGTCAAGGATAACCTTCCACGCGAAACAATGTACGTATGTACAGTTTCACACCTAGGCTCGATGTAGTAACTTGTTTCTTACGAAAAAGAATTTTGTTTCCATTTAAAAGAACAATTTCTGTCTCCATTGATATCGCATCTAGACAATGCGTGGTAAGAGTTTAAAATAATCTTGCTGCAATTTTTAATAAAAATTTAATTAGCATTCTGTATTTTATGCGACAGAACTCTTACGAATAGTGCTCATCGCGCGAGATATAGAATTTAAATTAAAATTAAGTAACCTAAACCGGTAGAGGATTAACGCTATTTATAATCCTAGTTCGTTATTCCCTACACGATGTTATTCGTAATAAATTAGAACAGTCAAGGATGCACGTAATCGATTTCCAATACGATCTGAGATGACGTACTTGCAAGGTGCAAGTACTTACATCCGTTGGAATTTTATCGATGTTAATGATACACGCGTCAGGCAATGATTCGATCGACCTCCGTTCTCGGTGAAATTCAATAAAAATTGTTAACAGATAATGAAACAGTATTGGCATAAAAACAGTTGAAAATGTTAATACTATGAAACCACATCCAACTGTGATATTTCAATACAGACGACATCTAAGAATATCCGACCACGCTTCTTCTGCCACGTTTGGTCTCCTTTGAAGCAGGAACGAGCTAGTGGAAATCGAAAGAATTCAAGGATATCTGAAATCGCGAATTCTTGCAACGCTATTCAGACGGCTCGTTGACCCGATTAAAGATGTGGGATTAAATAGCCTGGGTAATAACGAAAAGGGAACCGCCGAGGAACAAGTACAATAGAATAACGAAGATAAAAGGAATAACGAGGCCACTGATAACAGTTCTTCGTGTCAGCTCATGGAAATTTACAATTTATTTAAAAGAAAACAATTTATCATCGCGAAATTGTCGTGCGTGAATATTAAACCCCGGATAGGACACGTTCCGATAAATATGTCATCCGTTTCTGCTATTAATTTGTCATTGTTTATCAGTGGTTCGAGAATTTTCTACAATTCTATATTTTAGCCTTTCAAACGACTCGTTTCGAAGAAAAATATCCGATTAAATCTTTGATTCTAGCCTTAGGCTCGATCAAATAACCGATCATCTAGATTACAAAGGTACGCGCTACAAAATTACGTTTCGTGTTATTCGGTCGAACTCTGTATGTAACAGCCTACTGCGCTTAATAAAGTTGCCTTCGCGTCGCTAAAGAATGTTATCAAGTTTATTTATAGTTCCGAGCGAGGAATCGATTGGTAGAAATTTGAAAAGAGAAAAAAACAAACCTTCGATCGACGATGCGCGCGTATTCCAGCATAGAATATCGTCATAGCGATGACGAAAAGGAGGACGACGATCGGGTCTCGAGTTACCCGTTGATCAGGGAAGAACCGCGATCGCGCCTCTGATTCTGCCGCGTAAAAATGTTGAGAATGTTGAATGAATCTTTCAAGAAGGATGCCTCGGTGTGCGCGGAATAAATGAATAAAAGAACTGCGCGACCCGAAGAATCGACTGGTGACACTTTTACCTATAGTACTCTCAAACGCGTGTCCTTGTGTACGTTCATTTTTCTGCCGGTTTGTTCAGGGCCCGTTAGCAGACGCGGAGGATCTTCGTTTAGATTTTCCTCGCCGATACCTCGCCGTTTGTCATAGGAGGATATAAATTATTAGTACGATCATCCGCGTAATTCATAGAATAATCGAGAGATGATGGCAATGAACGCGGCGTGTTACTCATGAAGATGTAATTATCGATAGTTAATATGTAATTATATGATCCGTGCAATTCTGTGTGAACTGCTTAGGCTACGAGATAAAAGTCGAAACACGTCTCTGCGGCAATTCTGTTTGCTGTATCGTAAAATATAATTTATTATAAAGTTCTGTTGGTTTCAGCGACTTTTCGGTTTACGAACGTTTACGGAGGAACCGTTAGCTTAGAAGGTAGACTCTTTCTCGGATGGACATCCGTCCGGTGTACAATGAAGCAAAAAGTTGGGAAAACAATTTACATAAGCCCTTGCCTTCTTCGGTGCGTGAAATGCGAATGATTGCATTCATGCGAAGCGGTCATTCGAGGTTCAAGTTCCTCTTAAACGCTCCTCGACCTAAATTCTTTTCTATCTGGACATCGACTTTTAACAATCTCAAGATTAACGTGGAAGTTTTCTACGGTTTCAACAAGCTTTCGTTCCTCTGCAACTTCTTTTTCATGCCAACACAAAGGCTCGTCTAATTAAAAGTTACGACAATCATGTATTTCCAAGGAAATTCACGTGATCCGTTTAGAATTTAGATCAGATGAGCGAAGTGTGTACCCACGGGACTTTCAGGAAACCCATTAACGCGAAAGAATTGATTTCTTCCCACAAATCTCCTAACGATTAATTCTAACGACTGCTTTTTCATCGTGAAGAATAAGATCGCGAATAAGATCTTTGAGCCTACAATTTCCGCCATCGATCATTTATTATAGCGCTTGTTAATGTATTAGCTTTGCTCTTTCCATATGTCCTAAGATAAGTTCTTACGCCTCTACTATCAGCCCTGTAATTCACAGCCTTTATGCGCATATATGTTTGCAAATATCTTTCATTCGTTATCTTACAGCTCTATTAGAGTTCTACGTTAATTCATCATGTTATCAATGAACTGTTACTTTACTTCCCTGGCATCATCAATAATTATTGTTTGGAAACGTTGGTCGACAGCTATCGATGGCCTCGACTTCAACGGCTGGCTGACCGTCCGTTTCCTCTTCCTCTAACCTGGTAATTATTCGCGTTTCTAACTCGTAGAATAGATTCGTGGTTGGGTAAAAGGTTTTTGTTCCCAACACTCGCCGCTTCCTTTTCAGACATTCAACCAGGATCCCGTGACCAATCCTCTTTTTTTCCTCTTGTCTCTTTTTCAACTTTACTCTTGCTTCTTTCCCAGATCTCGCGAACGTGTGTCCCATTACGCGGAGATAATCCATCGGAACGTTGACCCATAGCACTCAATGTATTCTTGCCACCCTGTAGACGAGTGCAGCGGACCCAAAAAGTATACCTGATCGGCAAATCGTGTCGCCTGGACGTTATAACGCCCGAATGCTCGCACCCTGCCATTTGCATATCATGTCCAGTCATTAAGGTAGCAAATTAGGGAGCCGAAAAAATTATTACCGATTTCTGTCTGATTCACGAGCGCATTCATCTACGTGTTGCTCGTTTTCGAGCCCTTAAAAGTTTCTCCTGATACTTTAAGTGTGTGTAAATCTCTTCGTCACGCTTAAAGTTCGAGTTGAGATATTACAATTTCCTGGTTGTTTCGCGCACTTCGAATCGTTGATAGAAATAGCTTATTAACATGTTCGCTACTTATAGGATCTTATAAACATTACAACATGCTATCACGATTTTCTCTCGTTGATTGATATTTTTTAACTATATTTTGATAAATAAATCTCAAATTAAACGTAGTTTTTCTATCACAGAGTTCTGAATATGTAGGTTTTCAAATTTCAACATAAATTCACCGCTCGAATTTCAATTGAAATCACGTGCATACATATGGTAGAAATGTAGTACTTTCGTTTACTGATCGAAATTTCTCAACTGTATCCTAACAAATAATTTTTATATTATATCTTTACTTCTTTTATTGCAGGGTTTTAGATATGTGGATTTCAAAATTTCAGGAATTTTAATTCGTTGCTCATATCTAAATTGGTATCACGATATTGCGCATCGTAAAATATGTAGAATCCGAAACGTACACAGCGCGAGGTGTTAAGGAGCTAAACAGATTATTTTACGCCTTAACGGTTTCATGTTATACGTTCTCAGCTAACAGTCTCAACTACTGAAGTATAGTCTTATACATACGGTAAGTATATTTACTCGAATATATTTGCCTATTACGCTCACTTACTGTGGAACTTCGTAACGTTGTATCTCTTCCTTATTTCTTTCGATGTCACTTTCAATTTTGTTCCGCTTGTAAGCGACAGAAGTAAGTGAAATTAAATTAATTGAACGTATCATCCTCGATGGTTATTAATCTGTCGTACGATCCTCTTTGGAGCGTCTTTAAAAGACGTGTGCAAGTCATTATCTGTTCACGGCTGCTTCCCTTGGACGTTATTCGCCTTCGAGAAGTATATCGCATCGTGATTCCCCTTAATTCGAGGAAATTGATAAAGCTCGCTCTCTGCCTTAAACCTCGCATTAAACCGCCGCGTTTTCACCCTGCGATCTGGGCTAATAAATAATCGGCCCCCGTAATGAATTTGAACGAGCAACCTCCACTTAAACATACCTTTGACGCGGGCCCTGTGGTTTTTCGTCTTACCCAGAAAGGCTTTCGAACCTCATCCGGTTACATCGCGATTAAACGATATTTCCAAGCAGCACGATGCTCGATTCACAAGTGTTGCTGCACGAAAATTAACAAAACCAAGAAAAGCAAAAAGTTCCCTAGATCTTGAACTCTCACGATGATTAGATGAAGTGTAACTCTTCGAGTTTCAATCGTGTTGTTAGTATAGTATAAAATTCTATTTATCTGGCCTTATCAAAGGACACACAGTTTATACCGTTGGACTTCATAATAGAAGTTTACCAACTTTCTTCTTTATCTATTATCTTCGCATAATAGAAGCTAATGTTCAGATACAGTGACGGATAAAAAAGAGCTTAAAATTGATGTACTATTTTAGTCACTTTTGTGCAAATGTTCTTATCACACGTATACTATGTATATTACGTGTACCGTTAGATTCGCGGTTTCTGTGGTACAAATCCATTTTGTAAAATTATGATGTATCTTCTTATTTCAGTACACTTTCTTTCTTCCCCCACTGTAAGTCGAATGACACCAGCAAAAATTCAGTTCATCCAACCGGAAAAATATTAAATGAGATTTCCAATTCATTCCATATCCGTTCGGATAAACGGAGTGTGCGTTGCGTTTTATCCCGACGTTTCGTAAATTTTCCGGTCCATTTTTCCAGGGTAAACTTTCCAGGGAAAAACAGACTTTTTCGCAAATATGTCAAAATCTGTCTCGACGCAAACAACGCGAGTAAATTTGTCCATTTCTTCCAAGCTCGTTCATCCGCGAGCAACGAATCAAAATAAACGTAGCGATCCGCGTCGAATTAAATCGAATGACCGAAGAGATTCCTAAAGAAAAGAAGCGCGTTTATCCTCCGCGTTTGAATATATTTTTCCAACTAATACAGCGGAGGGCTTTCTCGTCGGAGACATTAATTGCGCCGATTGTACGCGCGTACGTGCGAAGGAACCTGAATTACGGGGTCTCTGAACGCGAAAACGTGTGCGTCGGAGGTGCGCGCTGGAATGGGAAGAGAAGAGAAAGAAAAGAAGCGCAAAGAGATGCAAAGAGGCGGTTGGTTATTTATAGGTTGCGCCCGGTTTCGAAGACTTCCAAGCAAGGGTTCCCTCTCGTTTGCGCTCCCTATCCGGCCGGTGCCGGAGAAAAGACAAAAAGGAAACGCAAGGAGGATTCATGGGCGATCTTTATTATTCCTCGTCATTATTCGTCCGATGCTCGGGCACGGTAAGGTGGTAACAGGTGCAGCACCCTGTTCACTTTCTCGCCTGGCGCCTCTGCTGCCTCTCCGGTCTTCTGAATCGTGCCCGCCATCTTCTTCTTTTCCTCTTTGTAGCAGAAGAAACGTGGAGTCGAGCAAAAGTGAAAGAAAGCTTAACGAACAAATAAACGGGGCGGTATGGTATTTTTATCAGGGTTTAATACGGTGGAATAAAAATAGAAACGTTGTCGGCTAAGTGAATCGATAAGCAAGAAAATTGAACGAGTCGGATGCAACGGTTAGAATGGAAATTCCAACAAAGACTGGTCGGCTGTCTCTAAATAGAGATTACAAACCCCGTCTCGGTGAGTTCTATCCCTTTCTGATGGAAAAATCTGCAAGACAGGAGAATCGAGTTAGTCGTTCGTAGCGGAATAATTCATGGATCAGGCCTGGTACACGGGGCCCGGTCCAAGGAGCCGCACTTCCGCGCTTTATTCCGCTGCTCGTTAATTCACAGACTTTTCCGTGGAATGAATCGCCTCCTCCCTTACTGGAATCCAACGTAAAACGACAGCTATAATCGCTCGGACACAGTCGCGCAGATTTTTCCTTTCGAACATTTATGGTTACAGAGACCTGAAATACGGTCCATTGTACTTCCTTTCGCTGCGATCGTATATTTTCTGTATGCACGCTGATGCGCCGACCCTCTGTGTCTGCCCATTGCAACCGTATTCTACTACCTAGTTTTCTACTCGTGTTTCCACGCCGCAGGCCATTCTGTTCTTCGCTCGCTCCTTTAACACGCTGATACAATTAACAGCTAACTCCTACGGAATCGTTTGCATTCGAAAAGGCCAGCATCCTCAAAGAACTTCGTTCTCTATCGATCGACAAACGTTCGCTCCGTGAAATACGTGGCAAAATTAATGTGCCTCGCGATATTTGAAAACATCCCGTTACCTAATTCCGTTATGAAAACCATTAAAAAAAGAAAGTTACTGCCTCGAAAATCCACGCGAGTCCTCTTCCAAACATTTGATATTTCTCGATATCTATCCATCGAATTAAATGACCAGGTAATAAAACTGAGAGCAGATTAAAGTTACGCGTACGTCTCTCGCACGCAATCCCATAATCGCATATTACCAGGAGACGTTTACAGCAGCCCTGTTGCTTCAAAATAACAACGACGCAAGGAACGAGGATCTTCAGTTAAGGGTTCCGTTTACCACAGTACATTTATTATGTTATACTGTTACCACCAAGCAGCAGAAACCTATGTTATACTGCGCGTTGGTCCCTCGAGGTTTCTCTAACCAGTAAGTTCAATGCTTCTATCGTTTCTCCACCGACAAGGCGTTGTTGTCCACGAGCATCCTTGCACGGTGGAAGGAAAAAGAAGGAAACGGCGAATGCACGGCGAAATTCCCACGGGCCGCTTCGTTATTCCGGAATTCGCGTGGAACGAACACGCGAGAACAATCGCTGATAATTGCTGATAATCGACGGCCCCTGACCCTGCCGAGCAAACGCGACGGAATGCAAGCCTTTTCACCGAAAATTGCGATCGATACGTCCCTCTCTTTCTTCCTTTCTTTCTTCCTTCTATCTTCCCTTCCGGCTTCTCGTCGCCTAGCAATTTTATCTACGGATTCAGAGTTCGACGAACTGCTCGTTAAGAAGCGTTGACCCTTCTTCTGAAACCTATAATTTGGATAACAATCGGTGAGGTAATAAACCACGCGTTGCACTGGAAGAACGAGCCGGAGATGTTTAGAATATGTGTTTCGTTAAGCAATAATGGTTCAGTGAATTTCATATCGCGCGCGTTTGAGAAAGTCAAGCTTTTTATCGCGAAGATTGAATATTCGGGTGTTGAGCTGGTTTCTTCGTATTTCTTCGAAACCAGAGAGATCGACTAGGGTCTAGTAGGCACTTCTATTTAATTAGTTTCTAAGGTAGTACGAAAAAATCTTAGATTGAACTAATTGACTTTGGAATTGGATCATTTCAAATTCGATATTTTCAATATTGCAATATTCTTGCGACTATTTTAATCGCTCCGAATGGTTTATTAGGTTTGGTCTTCAGACTAATTATATCATTGGCTGGTTCCAGAATCTCGTGGATTTATTAAATGTTTGGGAAAGATCTTCCCTTTTTGATCGGGTTGTATTAACGTATCACGCAATATCAAAATCAGGAAACCAACCGGCGAACTTATCAAATTTTTATTTCGTTGTCTTTGTACTTATGATTGTCTTCCACATATTTAGGTATTTTTTTATCTTGTCGTTGTGGAATTTTTCATTTTATCGAAGCATTCTTCTCCTCGACCCTGATTCTAGATATCATTCTTCCTTCATTAACTAATTTTATAAAGATCTAAACGTACTATTAAAATCCAAAACAGCTATGAAAACGATCTCTGTTGCGGGTGTCTCAATTTATTGCTAGTACAAACTACATAATGCGTGAAATATACTTTCTCCGACATCATATTTACCGATTAAATCTTCAAGAATAACTAATGCTCCTAGCAGCGTCGCACCATCCTCCTAAGTTCATATTTCAGCTGAAAATGAATGTACATTGCAACTCTCCGCAATTCCTTAAAATCCTCGAATAAATTTGCACGAACAGGTTATGACGAAACGCTAACATAATATTACCGAAGACTAACAAATGTGATTGCATCGGATCTGATCTGATTACGAAGAATTTCGGAGAAAAAGGCTTTTCACGTGATGTATCTTCGTCAAAAACAAGAAAATTATTTACGTCTCGTCGTATATAAGAATTTTTCATTGTTATCAGCCGACTATCTGACATTGACAAATTAAATATTGTTCTCGTCTCGACGATCTGCAGGTGATCACGGGCGCAAAACGACGATCTGTAGGACAATGTTCGGCAGGGACCGTCTTCTTCTTCTTATTTTTTTCTTTTATCCTCAGATCGTATGCCGATCGAGATATTAATAGCGGAACCTGTTGCCGGGCGGTCATGTGTAAAAGTAACGTGCATGTGCTATAACGTAGAAAGAAGAGGAACATCGCCGTCGTGCAAACCCAGCAAGGACGTACGAGCGTGATTTGCAACGATCAGACAGACTCTGCTCCTTGTCGTCATTGATTTATAACCAGATTCCGTTTCACGTCGCTTATCATTGTAAACACAGTTTACCTGCGAAAAGTGTGCTAATTCTCGAACCGTTAAGAATAAGAACACGGCAGTTGGGATCTTCCAAGATTACAGGTTTATGTCCTGTTTATGCAAAATCATTCCAAAATCTTTGAAAGTAAACAGAATAATCATAGTTATATTAAACGTTATGTTAAGTTTGTCATTGATTGAGAGTATTTATTTACTTTATTTACTCTTCGGTATACAATCTAATTACAAGCTGTCAGTTATATACCTTAGGTAACATATATGCTAGGTAACAATGCAATGTTGTATACCTTACGTGTGAAATTTTTTAGATTTTTTAGGTTTTGATCAGGGGCTGAGAAAGTTACTTCGCCGATTCATAAAATTTATTCGCGTTCATAATTGAGCCGGTGATTATGAAAGTGGTCCGAGTTAAGAATGTAAAAACGATGAGTTTATCGTTCATTTATATCGCGTCTATTTACATTGTAATAATCCGAAATCATCTTGACAAATTAGTAAAAATTGAACCGTTGGATTAAGTTGGTTGTTGTGTCGTTAAATAGAATTTAGTTCGTGCGTCAAACGGAACGAGAAATATATGACATACGCCACTGTCATAATCACCTGCACAATTATGCGTTTAATATCATTAAATTGGCCAGAATTCGTGCAGCATGTTTCTTGGTACAATAGGAATGCCAGCTTATTAATGATGCTGACGTATTTAGGCTAAAGTGATATAAAATTTCAATATGATGCCATTAAACTTTATGCGCTAACAATAAACCAAACGCGATACGTCTTATCATATTTATCATATTTCCACGTTTGGACCTGCAACTTGCTAGTTTCGGCGAAAATAGAATTAGTTCGCGGAAACGCATGCTAAAGATAATTTGTTTGCGTTTGTAAGAATACTTGCCTGACAAGGATTGAGAATACTTTCGTGAAATGTTTTAATTGAAGTATCTTCAAGGAATCTCCACTCACTAGACGTAATATATAACATCGAGCAAAACCTGTTCTGTAGGATTGTACAAAGATCGATACAATAGAGACCATTGACTCTTTGCTGCTCCAGGATAAACCGACGCCTCATTATATTCGTATGATTTGCGATAGAAACTATTATCTGCTTATGTGTGTTTTTTTCGAACGAATACTACAGGATTACAATTTCTTTATGATCTACAACTGCCAAAGGAAATCCATTCTCATTTGTTATTCCATTTTACAAATTCTACAAATTTATATAACTTTTGTACGAACTGCGGCTGCTGAAAAAATATTCACCTCGGCTCAACCACATCTTCATTCGTCATGCAATCTACAAATTTAAATTGATCTTGAAAGTATTAGTCGCTACTATAAACGTTTCTCTTGCATGGACCAAATGGACAGAAGTAAAGAATTTCTCTAGACCTAATAGATACTGTGATAACAGTTGACTTTAAGACGATCTTTTCAATACACGTATAGAAATATACACAGAAATTAGATACAAATATGTTGATAACAAGGAGGATAATCGTCTAATTATTTGAAGGAAATGTATGTAAATATACGAAAAACAACTGTCAAAAAAAAATTCTTTTTCTATCAATCATACCTTCATTCGGATAACTGACAGATACCGGTAATAAAGATTAACTTCAAAACAATTACTACAAAATTATTAAGTTGTCCAAAAGGAATTAGAAAAATATATACAAGGATTAGATGTAGAAACGAAGAAAGAGATGGCAAGGAGAACAATTTTCAAATTATTTTAAGCGATGTACAACCGCTCTGTGAACTACAGTTATGAAAGGGAAATTAGCCTCCTGTCAGTCAGATGATCATTTAAATTCCGACGATCGTTCATAGATCATGAAAACTCACAACGGTAAGCGATCTAACATAGAAACGAGTGAATTTGGTCGAAGGCGCGATCCGGTGCTCGATTCGGTATTTGCTTCGTGTAATGTGTAACAGCATTGAACGTGTAACGATCGGAACACGGTTTGTGCCCCCTTCCACCTGGACGAAGGCACGATTCCTTCTTGTGTACACTCGCAGCCACGCATACGTACGCACGTGCGGAGGGTACCGACTTACGTAGACGTTGAGCACACACGTGGAAGCCAATTGGAGAGCCAAGACTTGGCCAAGTCTTTATAAGTAGGAGCCATCCGCGTCCTCAGGACTTACTCCCTCTCGAGAACGTGCCACGATCGGCAACCGATTTCCAGAATAGTTCCTGAAAACACGCCGGGCTCGCGTCGCTTACGAGCATCTTGCGGTTCATGCAAGATCGTGGCTGTCTTTAACGTAACTTGAGGAAATCTCGACGTTTTGGAAATCGGAAGGCAATAGCGAGATGAGGAGGACCCGTACGAATTAAAAGGGAAGTCATCGTTGATCCTACGCAAAAAGGTGAGTAAGTTGATCCTTTCTGGGCCCATCGGAACCTTGCAAACGCCCACGAAAATTTACAACTCGATTTTAGAAGACCATTATGTCGAGATATGTCGTGACGTGAGTGATCTATTTCGGACCTGCTGAAAGTGTTACGTTGACAGTGAGTTCTACGGTGTTTTCTGTTTCCCGGTGACAAGATAATTTCTCGGCAAACAGAAACGTTTTCGCCGAAACCTTGTTGTCTTCCTGTTTCTCGAGTGAACTTACGGATTTACGAGTGTAAATCTTACGACGTGATTGTGTTCAAAATACTAGTCGATACTCGACTCGTCGTTGGAAAACAGATTAGCTGTCTCGATTTTTTGCCACGAATTTGAATCATAGATCTGTGAATAGATTTCGTACGCGTCTTTCGAATTACGATACATTCAATAACCGACGTTAGTTTCTCGTCGTTTACCCGTTCGCGCATTTAGCTATTTTTTTTTTTTTAAGTGTCGTAATAATTTTGTATCGATGACGTCAAAATTTATTAGGATCAATGCAGTGCACCATACGTTCTAACATCGAGTCCTTGCATATATCATTGTTAAACTTCGACGCGCTGTTTAATTAATACGCGGCTTTCAATTCGATGAAAGGAAGGTGGATGAAGACATCGACTTCTGAACGGACGTAGCAACGCATTAACACGTTGCTCGGTAACGTGATCTTGTAATTACATTTGAGCAATCTTTTTGGTTACCAAATGCTACTCCGTAATGACGTCATTTATATCGACCGTAATGCATTTTACGAATGGCTTCATGAATAAATTAGAGTAACAGTGTGAATAGTAAGCTTATCTTTTTTGCTTCTTAGAAACTGTGAATCTGTAAATGCTCTTTTATAAGAGAAATATATTTACATTTTTCGGAATTCGAAATAATTATCTCTCCGATGTTCATCGTCGATATTGATGATTTATTATTATTTTCCGACCGTGTTGATTCAGAAATTATTGTTCTTTCCGGATCTTGAACTCTCTGTAATACGTGGTTGGATTTCAAAATCAAAATACTCCTTGTACTACTATGTTTAATATCGTTTTCTACATACAATCACTATATTGATGTAAGAGATTAGAGCAACTGCAGTACAGGTTTTAATAAATTAAAACCGATGCGAATACGATGTTGAATATGCACTTTACCGGCTGCTATTGTGTTCGCAGTTGTTTTCCACTACAGCGCAAATAAAATGATAAACCATACGGTATTTTATCAAGGGAAACATCGACAGTATAAGATAGCTCGATCTGAAATACGTTTGTAGCCTATATTTCTATCAACGATTTCACTATTCTATGGTGTCATTATTATCTAGATCGTTTCGATTTTCTGCGAAAATATCACGAGACTGTGCTTTCCATATTTTAACATCGAAACTTATGCAAAATCTTTCAGTTCCCAAACTTGTTCTCACGCACTTGTTAGATAATGATAATTAGTTTGCGAATATTTATGCACTTATGGGACATTCAAAAATGCAAAAATGCGTATAATGCGCAACAATATACAGAGATGCAAATTTTGCATCTATTACTATATGTAGATGAAACAAAGATCTACTTAGCTTCTTTTTAGAGTCTTTGTAAAAAAATATGAATCCGCATAAATATCCGCAGACTAATTATAATATTTTAGTTTCCTGCCTCTCTTATCAGATCTTTGCACTTGGTTTAATAAATAAAAGAATTCTTTAATGTTTTGAGAAATAGCACTGTGCGCTGGAAACGGAAAATTAAACAGGAAACTGCTATTTACGGAAACGGGAATTTAAACTAAAGAAATTTGTCGACGATAAAAGCGATATAAAATGAAAACAAAAACACGTTGATCGTTTAAAATGATTGAAAGATCGTCGAAGATCAGAATCACAGATTTCTTTCCTAATAATCGCACGCTCGTTCGAAATCGTCGAAAATCGGCATCGTGCGCTTTATACAATCGCTAGAGTCACGTAACTGTTTTACCGGGTTAGCTGACACGATTTACAAAGTTACAACGTGTCGAGTGAACGAACGTGTGCTGGCCGAAAATTCTCAGCTCGATTAACGATTCTCATCGCATCGGTTAGCCGAAAATCGCGAGCTGTTTTTGGATCGGCCATGCATTCCGCTTAACCAGTTGGGAACCGATTCGTCGATCTTGGCATTGAATCATTCGTACGGATACCACACTACGATGCAACTTGCAGCTTGTCCCCGACATTGCTTCGTCATGGTCTTCGCGTACCCGTAAATGGAGCGTTTTAGCAAGGCTGCCAAAAAATATTTTTGGACCTAGAGTAATCGGCTAAGAGCTATTGAATATAGATAAGAAGGAAGCGATTAATACGACGTGTGCTTCGTAAGATAATCATCGAGTGCATATTACGAAGGTTACGCGCGTTCTTGAATTTTCAGCTTGAGTTATCCCTTTCGCTATTAAGATTTCTATATATATATACGTAACGTGGCTACAAAACGCATTCACGTTCTTCTTTACCTTTGGAATGAAACATTTTTCTGCCAGATTTTACATTTCCTTTTCGCGTACGATACAAAGTCTGGGACAAAGTTAAGCGAACATATGGTGGAAGTACATAGACATCAGTGGAGTTTAATCGAAATAGTATCAACATTATGTACTTAAAGATTTATTTATTGTATATCCTTACGATACATAGATTATTTTGGGAAATAATTCTAATTAATCTTTTTATCCTTATTTCAAACAAGCTGTATTTAACGAAACTTCATCGATACGTATTTCCTCTACCTGTCATTTGTTTTCGTTTCTGACTGTATATTTTCTATTCGTTGTCATAAGTCTATTCTGCTATTTACGGATGATAAATGGAGTCAAATTTGAGGTGTTTGCATAGTAGGAAGTTCAAACAATTCAAAAGTCAGACGATCAAGAAGATTTAATCAAAGTACTCCGTCGTATTAATTGACAGTTCTCGATAATAGTGTTACGATCTCATAAATTCTTAAACTTCTTTTTCCAATCCCCTACACCATGGCATTACACCATAACAAGTTATACAAGTCGTAATGTAAACATTCGCGCGCATATTCACCTTTGTGCAAAGAAAAATTGCTTCGAATATCAAAGATACTTGCAGCTCGAAAAGTTCCGCAGCGAGAGGGTTAAAAAGCGTCGGCGAATTTCGCTTTCGTGTACCTGTCGTCACTCGTGTTCCTTCAATTGATCATGATATTATATGGGGTACGTAACTCTGAACAGAATACAGAGTCGCAAGGTGCAATAAGTAAAATGCATTATGCACAAGATACGGATGCACGCGATGCTTTTTCACTCGCTTTAACGATCCATTCTTCCCGGGTTCGCGATAAAAACTAGGTATCCGCGAAGGACATTCCACCAGACACGGTTCACGAGCCGGAGAGTGGAGTTTTTCTCGCGTCGACGAGTTTATTTCATTGTCAGGTGCAACGAGAGGCCGATTAAAAATGAATCGCGACGCCAAGAAAGCTGGAGCGCGTTATTTCGCTCGTTGCTTAATCGACGAATCGCTTAAGGCTTTCGCAGTTCCCTTTCTCGTCCAACTTGCCACATCCGTATAAATTTCAAGATAGAATGTCGTACGCGATGCGATAAAATGACAAAAGTGATTAAAAAGCATGATTTCTCGTAACAAGGAATCTGTGGCGGCATACTTTCCATTATTAACGAGACTTAAACGATCGGAGATTTAATTGAATCACGACCTTGAAAGATTCCAGAATTCCGATTAAAAGCCGATTTTCCATCGACAAAAGAAAAATCCCGCGCACTGACTCACGCTATTATTCAATGATGTTCTCCTTGTAAAGAACGAATCTATTCAACGCTGCCACTGCTGTGGCACCGGCTGCAATTACGATTATACTAAACGATCTCCTCGAGAACGCCGCTGTTTTCAATGTCCTTTAATTAACCTGAATAGTAACCGACACCTGCCACGTTGTATAACTATTATTCAGAATAGAGGAATCGCCATTAATAAATTCTCAGGAAAGTGGGAAACATCGATAGCGTGGAGAGAACATCGACAACGATATCAACAACAGATTCATGCTTCGAGGAAGGAAATTCAATTAGTTTTACATTGAGCTACTTTATGCAACAAATCGTTTAAGGATAGCTGTTATTTATTAATAGTTCCAAACAAGGGCCATGTTTTATGATCGACGTTCTCTCTCTCTCTCTCTCTCTCTCTCTCTCTCTCTCATTGATTCACTCGGCTGTAATTACGCTCTATTTACGTCGACGTTAATATCTCGACAGGATTTCTCATTTTCTCGGTGGACAGGCATCCGCGGAGCCTTGAACCTCGGTGAGGTCCGCATGCGATGCATGATAAATGTACGGTTAGCGTTGGAAGGTGGATTGCGGTCGCAAATAAGGGAGATAATGAAAAAATGAAGAGGACGGTGTAAGCGGCTCGTGTGGGAAGGCTTGCACGTGCAATTTACAAGTATCCCTTTAATTGCGAGCCGCCGTGGATACGATTACCTTCGGCAACAGACGCGTTTGCCGTGGCGAGTTTGAAAGGTGTTTTGTTTTTCGCGCGTCGCAAGTCACCGACGCTGAATACCGTTGATCGGCTTTCATTCGTTTCGACGAGTATAAGAAAGAAGAGTCTCTGCTTCCGTTTGATATCGTTATCGTTGATTAGAAAAGAATCTTCATCCATTCTTCTGTGTCTCTCGTGAAAACACCCATTTCATTGGAAAATGGAGAAGCTGGTTGAGTACAAAGTGGTCGTTTCGGGTCAGACGTCGAGGCGATAAATCTCGTTGAATATAAGAAGCGTCTTTGCTTTCGATCGATTTTTTTTGAAACTCAATCGTCTTTCGTGGAAATAAATTGGTCGAATAATAGAGAACTCGGTTAAGTAGAATGTTCTATCCGTTCTATGTCAGACTCATCAGGCTGTTAATGGAAGAAAATGGAATCTCTGTTTTCAGTTGTTATCGTTACGATGAATAGAAAGGAAGCTCGATCGATCTTTCATGTCTTTTGTGAAAATAGATTCGTTTAAAACGGATAGTTCGGCTAAGTAGAATATGATCGTCGCAGGTCAGACTTAGATCGATAAAGAAGAATCTCTACTTCCAATCGTTGTCGTTACGATAATTATAAAGGAATTTCGATCGACTTTCTGTTTCGTTCGTAGAAGTAGGTTGGTTGAACTGTGAAAAGTTCTGTTAGGTGGAATGTGATCATTCCAGGCCAGACGTATTAGACTGAGAAATTCGATGGTACGACCGTCAGGTTCTCGAAACGAGTGCCATGATTTAATCACCACTCTGATTCTAACACCATTGTGCATCGACGAGGATGTGAAAGAGAGGGAAATCGTGGAATTGGTGGGAGAAGAGACGACCTTGCGACTTTCCATGGCAAGGCTGCTCTTATTGCAGCGAGGATACCATAATAACAGTTTAGGTTCACTGCACCGGCTCGCATCGGTGCTGCTTCTTCGTCAGGATCCGTTCTATCCTCTTAATAGCTTCTCTATTATTTATCCGCGTTCCTTCGGCCGTTTACAAACTGGTTCTATGAAATATACAGCGAGCGACAGCTTCTTCGCTTTCGTACACTTAGAATTCCACGCGCTTGTCGTTCTTTTTTCCTTTTTTATCTCCCGTACACGTGTTTTCTTTTCGATCTTTTATCGAACTTTCCTCTCTATCGAACGGCAAACTGGATGGTTGCGACAAACGGTGCAATTCCACGCCAAGAATTTCGCTTTCGAACTACGGCATTTATAGCTTCGAAGAAGAGATCGGTCGTCGGTTTCCGTTCAGATCAAGAACTGGTTCGATCAAACTGGTCATCCCAACGTCTTCAAGGACTTCGTTCTTACATCTTACGATCTTCTAGAACTTACGGATACCGATCCGTTTCAACGAATATCCAGTTTGATCCACGGTAAAATTCCACGAAACACCTTTGCTCTCTGCAATGATTACTATCAGCGATATACGTTTATTCGATTGGACATAAAGGACGACAAAGGACGGTTTTCTACATCTCGTCTCGGTCAATTAGTAATTTTCCCTCGATTTTTCTAATTCTCACGCGCGAATTATCCGTAAGGATAACGATACGACTAACGTCGATGTACACGTCGATTTCTTGAATTGCGAGCCGCGATTTATTAGACAATTGACTTTAATTCGAGGTCATGCGTTTCGAGCACATAATTACGTATCTGCATTTTCTGCCGCTATTAGCGTCCGTGATTTTTATCAGGAAATTGGCACGCCATGTTCACGTTGCAAATATATTTTCTTCGTTGAAAGAAAGCAACGAGAAAGGGAAGAGAGTGGCAATCAATGAAATCGAAATTACACGAGAGATTGCGCCAAGTGTCATCTTCGTTTCAACGATTTTCTTATTTATTCAAGTACACTCGTGCTTACATTTTTTTAAACTCACTCGAGAAAGTATCGATTAGATCGTTACCTCGATGGTTGGAATTCGAAATGTTTTAGCTTCCGGGTGCCTTTGGCCCGTGAAACCGTTAAATCACAGGCCCGGCGAGAAGATGTACTATTAATGATACGTTTCGAGTTGTTTGCCTCTTCGCGAAAGGTACCTCTTAGGTTATTTCAAAGTGTCCATCAAAAGAGCTACACGAAATTCCTATGAATATTCAAAAATCGTTCTCGAAAGACAGAACCCCGAATTAGTTTTCATAAGATGCACGTATGCAGTCTATAATTCGGCAACCTTGCAATCTTTGTAACTAAAATGTACTTTGAAAGCCAAGTTAATTGGTCCAGAGAATACTCGAAGATGCAGCTCGTCCTTGAAACGTTTCGAGTCTTCTTCGAGCTCTCTTATTCCACTTACAACCAACAACAGCAGGTGGCAGAGTGGCTGGAAACGTTTTATAAATAAGTCGTGCAACTTCTTAATGACCTGTCGTTATCTTACGCTTCTTTACGCAGTTGCGTAGTTTCGACTTAACTGTTTATTTATGCAGTTACACGTGTGTTTGCATATTGGCAACCTAAGTAGCTATTAGTTGCTGTCGATGCATTGTTAACGAGAAACGATTAATCCAGTTATAAATTACTGAATGACAACACGTCAAACGTTTTGCTTATTTAACAATTATTAGTTTGTTTTGCAAGGTTTTCCGAGTTTAGAAGTTGATAAGGTAAGTCAAATTGATTTGTAACAAAGTTCTATGATATATAATATGTGTGATAGATATATAGTGTACTACATCGACCGCTATGAAACTAGAGTTACATCATTTTTTAAACCGCGTATCTTTCTCGTCAGAAGTGTCTTTATTTTAGTTAATAATGCCTAGACTGTGAATATTTATGGAAATTTATCGTTTTACGAAGTCAAGCAAGGAATATGGATATTTTTATATATTCTTTTACCCTTTAATTTCTCACAAGCACGTAAAGATTTGCAATCTACGGGTCCAAATAGGAAAAGATGTTACATAAACATAGATCTCGTAAGATGTGATAAAGGAGATATGACAAGAAAATGAAATACGAGGGAAACAGTAAAGAGCTTGCGATTAGGTTATCGCGATACAATATAGAAATGGATCAGCGATATTTATGTCGGTCTACAGCTAATTGCGGAAGTAGTAAACAAAGTGCGTATCTGCGTAAACAGTCGGGGCATTTCGCTAGATAGTCGAGCAACTTACCGATGGTACTGGCAGATATTAGCTTTGAGATCATTGACAACATCAAATAGTAACATCTACGTTACATCGCAATAATCGCAAATTCTTCACCGTTCCCTTTGTATTTCGTGTTTTTGGCATAAATTTCTGTAACATCTTAAACCACCTATGTTTATACAACATTCTTCCCTCATTTAGATCCGTAGAATATACCAAAAAAGATTAGACCGTTAAAATCTAAGACATGCTGTATAAGTAGCGTAAACTTAACAATTGCAACGTACCATATTATAAATTGAAATAATTGCCTCGACGCAACGTACGCATCGATAGCAGCAGATGTGTTAGTTCAGTGGATTCTATGTTCCGCAACCATATGATTCTTCGTCGCCAAACCGCACCGACCGATCGGGAAACTTTCTTCGAAAGATGTAATTGCTTCGATCACGGGAACGTTCAAAAAGTTTCAGACGAATTCTTCTTCATCGATTCTGGAGCATTTGGTCTTCCGATGAAGTTGCTTGAAATGCGGCTCTCGAAACGTAATCCTTCTGTTTTTCGCGCGACTCTCGAGGGATTGGGAACATCGTCTATACGGGATGCGACCAATTCGTATTCAAAGCACGGATCTCGTGCAAACGGGGCCTGAACCCTCGCCGCACGAAATGTTTCATTCAACGAGGAAAGGTTCTTCGCCCAAATCGCACGGGCCATTTGCGGTAAATCGAATGGCAAGTGGATCACCGACGACACAAATCCCCGACCTACTCGTTTCACTTGGATATCTTAAAATATCGTATTCATAAAATCGTCGTCTCGGCTGCATCGAAATTTCCCCTTAAAATTCATCGTTTCATTATATAATACTATCTGTTTCGTTGATCGAAGTTGTCAGTCGTTGGAAGAGAGATCGTTTAATAAAATGGAGAATTGTTCATTATCATAGAAATAGATAGATATCATAGAAAATTATAGAAAATATATAATCCTTGCATCGTGTAGGGATACTTATGCAAATTCGGTCTTTTTTATCAAGATGGCTAAAGAGAGATCTATTTCGGTTACTAAACTATACTTCATAACGAGTATTATACTTTGAATATCTTACACAATTTTGAATATTATGTGCATTCTATAGGTTTCTCTATGTGCATGTAAATTTCACACAAATGCATAAACATCCCCGGCCTTTGATATCTTTGACAGTTGAAATACACGACAAATTCTCCAAATTTTATTTTACGCTAAGGTAATTGACCCAAATTTACGCTTCCGGGGCGTGTCGTTTAACTCGACAGAGTTAATTAATAGCACGCGATTTATCATAGTGTGATAAACGGCTTCCATGTGACACAACATCTCACAAACCAGTTCCTATTTCGGTTCAACCGAGTGCGCTCCAATGTCACGATCACCAACACTGACATTGACGCTGTCGACGTTATGTCACCGCACTCTCTCCTCTTCTCCCATTCCACAGTGAACATGGAGAAGCCGCATTCTCAAGTTATGTCACTTGCAGTTCATGCAATCCTCTTCCCACTCTAACCAACGAGGAGAAAGGACAACAGAGCGGCGTGCCGTGCGTGGTCTGGTTAGATTTACCTTTTCGACGCATAGCTTTCTCCCCTTCTACGACTCTTACTTGCTCCAACACCTTCGTCCAAAACTTTCAGCCCGTCAGAATTTATCGTTCCTCCTTTCGACGACTACGTACTCGGTAGTACGCGGTGCATCCCGACCAGCCGTAGGTCGCGTACGATGCAATTCGTTATTCTGTTATGCAGGATCGCTGCGAGTGGTATTTATGGCACTGGATCCAGTGCGCCTTGCTTCATCCGGCGAGTGTTGCACGTTGCGTATAGGTGCAGGTCCTACAGGGGCAGCAGAAACGAATAAATAGCCAGGATGATTAACGACGCGAAACTTTCAAGACCTAATCGCTGACGTTGAACCTCGAAGTGATTTATCTTGATTCAAATATCGATCCTTCCGTCTACGGATAACCGACCGAAGGATTGGAATATATACAGTGTCTGGCGAAAATATTCGCACACTTGCTATAGAGAAATACGGGTTTCTTATGAAATTCGCAAGTGATCATTTTTTTATGATAAAGTCCTCAAATATCTTCGTAAGCCACTGTATATTCTCCACGGAGGGATTGCAAAGCGCATAGACCTCTGTCAGAATGCATTATTCCATAAATTTATCTAGTCGTAAGTTTAAAACGATGGGACTCGGTGTAAGTTGACAGTTTCTTCGGTTTATCGCGATGTAAAGGAGAGGAAGTCGGTTACCTACGGCTTAGTGGAAAGAAAGCAACCTACAGCTTGATTCGCAATCTGCACCTACACGCGAGAATCGTATATATTTCACAGGCGGAGCTGCGTCGTCAGCGAACGTTGTCGATCGTCTGACAGGTTATCGATACGTTTAAAAATCATAGACAAAGTGCTTCGCTCCTTGTTGATTCTATCAAAGAAATTTTATTACGATAGACACGTTGTATGAATGGTTTTCGAGACGAACGTAAAATGCTGCCAGATTTTTCGTTTGTTAGAGCTTGATAGAGTAGAAAGAACAATGGCGGGCAAAAGGAAGTTCAAAATTCATAATTGCGTATAATAACTACATTACATTTAATTGTTCTTGACAGTTACTACAAGTGTTTTTTCTAAAATTATAGCGTCCTTTTTGTACCCTTTATCCTGCAAACTTCCTTCTGTCCTCGACTGTATACAAACACCTGCAGAAATCCATTATAAATATATTACGCGCGTTATACGAAAAGTAATGTTTTTCTCATTATCGCTTTATTTTACTTTTTACATTCGTATTATTGCATTTTCAATTATATTTATATCAAGTTTCCTATTTTATTATATTTATTATTATTATATATTTTCTACGTTTTTATAATATCTTACGATTTACACTTGGATTTCGAGTACTGTTACATGATAAACAATTCGAAAGACTGTTAGCTAATAGCAGTAATCAATGCAACGGCTGCATGGAAAGAATTGGTCGCGATGGGGAATTAAGGAATTTGCGATGCAGATCATAGTACGGCACAGCCAAGAAGACACAAGGTTCATTCACTTCTCGTCTTCCTTATTCTATTCACGATGGACGCTGATTTACGGTCTCGGTAAAAAAAAGCTATCGCGTCAAATCATTAAAGGCGCGTCGGAAATCAACGTTAACGTAACTGTACAAGCGAATTCACGATGGGTAGGGTATTGAAATTGTTGTTGTAGCACGTGGATTTTTGTCGAAGAGTGGAACGATGAAATAAATCGAGGTCGAAATGAGAATCGTTTGATCCTGAGCCATCGATGATGCTTGAATTATTCCAGCCAAGGTCAAGGGACAGTTAGAATCCTTTCGGTCGGGGAAGATTGGACGTGTGCCAAGCAGTACGTAACTGTTCGACTGCTTATCTTTGCTGGTTTATGCGAAATTTTCAACCGAGGAAATCCACGCCTCTCGCCCTACAAAACGAAGTAGACTACGTCATGTTCGGCTATCCCGTTAAAACTATGGAGATTTAAACGCCACTGGATTTAAATTTATGAACGCCGTTGATTCTTCGCTAGGAAATCGACAAAATTAACATCGGTTTCTAACAATTTTATTGATATGAATTATTTCATTTTCAGACACGGTGAACCGAAAACATGTGGGCAAGTCTACATACGTTAGGCGTTTTGATAGCGCTGATCTCGCCGACGTTAGCTGATATTGGTAAGATCCTTTTCATTGATTCGAAATTTGAACTTTAAACTAGTTTGTAGTATTCACGGTTCGCAGTCGAAGTTGGCATGAATGGTTTGAAGGACCTTTTAGGAGATGCACGAACTATCTATTTTCTTGACAAGCCCATTTACAGCGCGGCTCACGGACGCGTGATACGCTTACCGATTCCATGGTGCATTGCCATCATTTTTATTTCTCCGTCATCTCAGTCAGCAACGTTGTTGTCCGCTGTGTCTTCAAACTGGTTTCGCGCGAGACGCGTGGCCTTGACTGCATCGAAGGAAACTTACTTAAAGAACTTTACTAATGTAAAATTCTTTATGTCTACGTATCGCGAATTCAGACTCGAATATTCCACATTCCAATGTTAATTTTTTTCACAAAAGAAACGTAAAAAGTATCAAACGATCGAGTAAAATTTTCTTTGAATTTACAAAACCTATTTTCTGCCTATTATTATTTATAATCATTTCTATTATTTTAGCAAAAGGTCTGCCCTCGATACATCTGCCCTTGCCACATCTACCGAGTGGTTTCATGTGCATTGAAGTAGGATATCATGCCGATCCTAGCGACTGTAGAAGATTCTACCGATGTGTCGATTGGGGATTCGGAAAACCGCTGCAGATCTTTCAATTCGAGTGCGGTGTTGGAACAGTATTCTCGATGCGCAGGGGTAACATCTGTACTCTCCCCAACGACAGCGATCGCCCAGAGTGTGGTGGAAATATCATAAACAACAATAATTCGACTACGACATCTCCGACTACAACAGGAACATGGGCGACCAATGGAACTGTTACAAACGATATACTGCGAACAACTTCGAAGACTACTACCACAAGTTTATCAACAAGTAGTAACCAATTTTCTGCAACAAGCGGAAAACCAGAGAATGATCAAGGTCGAGGACGATGCGTTCAAGAAGGATATTTTGCTGATTTGAATAACTGTAGAAAATTTTATAGATGCGTTGAAGAAGGTTCTGGAAACTTAGTAAAGTATGAATTTGAATGTGGAGTTGGTACGGTCTGGGATCCAGATATACATGGATGTAATCATCCTTGGGCTGTATCACGAGAAGATTGCAAGGAAGGATCAGGGACAGCCGCTACTGGTAGTGGCGATAATGATGGACAATGGACAAGCGGAACAGGCAGCCCTGGACAACCTGGAGACGCTACTAGTCAAACAGGAAAACCAGATCAGCCGGGAGAAACTACTGGACAACCTGTTTCTCCCGGTACTGCGGCAACACCTGGTACCCCTGGCACTCCGGGGACACCTGGTACTCCGGGCACTCCGGGAACACATGGCACCCCTGATACTTCTGGCGGTCTAGGATCTACTACAACTTCCATCACTTCAGGTACACCTGGCGTCTCGGGAACTCCTGTTACACCTAGCACCTCTGGAACTCCTGGTATACCTGGCACCCCTGAAACTCCTGTTACATCTGGCACTTCAGGAGCTCCTGGTAAACCTGGCATACCTGGGAGCGTAGGCACCCCTATCACTCCAGGAAGTTCTGGTGCCCCTGGCACATCTAGCACACCAGGCACATCTGGCACACCGGGCACATCTGGCACACCGGGTACATCTGGCACAGCGAGCACATCTGGCACACCCAGTAAACCTGGCACACCTGACACAGCTGGCACACCTGGCACACCCGGCATATCCGGAAACCCAGGCACTTCTAGCGTTCCAGCAAGTCCTGAGGCCCCACACACTCCTGGCTCACCCGGCGCTCCCGGTACTCCTGCCACACCTGGAATCCCAGGTAGTCCTGGTGCCCCAGGTACTCCTGGCTCACCTGGCACACCTGGTACACCTGGCACATCTGGTACACCCGGCATACCTGGAAACTCAGGCACTCCAAGCATTCCAGGCAGTACTGGTGCCCCAGAAACTCCCGACTCAACCGGCACACCTGGTACTCCTGCCACACCTGGCATTCCAGGAAGCCCTGGTGCCCCAGGCACTCCCGGCTCACCCGGCACACCCAGCACATCTGGCACAGCGAGCACATCTGGCACACCCGGTACTCCAGGCACACCTGGTACACCTGACACACCTGGTACACCCGGCATACCTGGAAACTCAGGCACTCCAAGCATTCCAGGTAGTCCTGGTGCCCCAGACACCCCCGACTCAACCGGCACACCTGGTACTCCTGCCACACCTGGAATTCCAGGAAGTCCTGGTGCCCCAGGCACTCCCGGCTCACCCGGCACACCCAGCACATCTGGCACAGCGAGCACATCTGGCACACCCGGTACACCAGGCACACCTGGTACACCTGGCACATCTGGCACATCTGGTACACCTGGCACACCTGGTACACCCGGCATACCTGGAAACTCAGGCACTCCAAGCATTCCAGGTAGTCCTGGTGCCCCAGACACTCCCGGCGCAACCGGCACACCTGGTACTCCTGGCACACCTGGTACTCCTGGCACACCTGGTACACCCGGCATACCTGGAAACTCAGGCACTCCAAGCATTCCAGGTAGTCCTGGTGCCCCAGACACTCCCGGCGCAACCGGCACACCTGGTACTCCTGGCACACCTGGTACTCCTGGCACACCTGGTACACCCGGCATACCTGGAAACTCAGGCACTCCAAGCATTCCAGGCAGTACTGGTGCCCCAGAAACTCCCGACTCAACCGGCACACCTGGTACTCCTGCCACACCTGGCATTCCAGGAAGTCCTGGTGCCCCAGGCACTCCCGGTTCACCCGGCACACCCGGCACATCTGGCACAGCGAGCACATCTGGCACACCCGGTAAACCTGGCACACCCGGCACAGCTGGCACACCTGGCACACCCGGCACAGCTGGCACACCTGGCACACCCGGTATATCAGGAAACCCAGGCACTTCTAGCGTTCCAACAAGTCCTGGGGCCCCACACACTCCTGGCTCACCCGGCACTCCCGGTACTCCTGCCACACCTGGCATTCCGGGAAGTCCTGGTGCCCCAGGTACTCCTGGCTCACCCGGAACACCTGGTACTCTTGGCACACCTGGTACACCCGGCATACCTGGAAACTCAGGCACTCCAAGCATTCCAGGTAGTCCTGGTGCCCCAGACACTCCTGGCGCAACCGGCACACCTGGTACTCCTGCCACACCTGGCATTTCAGGAAGTCCCGGTGCACCAGGCACTCCTGACTCGCCCGGCACACCCGGCACATCTGGCACAGCGAGCACATCTGGCACACCCGGTACACCAGGCACACCTGGTACACCTGGCACATCTGGCACATCTGGTACACCTGGCACACCTGGTACACCCGGCATACCTGGAAACTCAGGCACTCCAAGCATTCCAGGTAGTCCTGGTGCCCCAGACACTCCCGGCGCAACCGGCACACCTGGTACTCCTGCCACACCTGGCATTTCAGGAAGTCCCGGTGCACCAGGCACTCCTGACTCGCCCGGCACACCCGGCACATCTGGCACAGCGAGCACATCTGGCACACCCGGTACACCAGGCACATCTGGTACACCTGGCACATCTGGTACACCTGGCACACCTGGTACACCTGGCACACCTGGTACACCTGGCACACCTGGTACACCCGGCACACCTGGTACACCCGGCATACCTGGAAACTCAGGCACTCCAAGCATTCCAGGTAGTCCTGGTGCCCCAGACACTCCCGACTCAACCGGCACACCTGGTACTCCTGCCACACCTGGCATTCCAGGAAGTCCTGGTGCCCCAGGCACTCCCGGTTCACCCGGCACACCCGGCACATCTGGCACAGCGAGCACATCTGGCACACCCGGTACACCAGGCACACCTGGTACACCTGGCACATCTGGCACATCTGGTACACCTGGCACACCTGGTACACCCGGCATACCTGGAAACTCAGGCACTCCAAGCATTCCAGGTAGTCCTGGTGCCCCAGACACTCCCGACTCAACCGGCACACCTGGTACTCCTGCCACACCTGGCATTTCAGGAAGTCCCGGTGCACCAGGCACTCCTGACTCGCCCGGCACACCCGGCACATCTGGCACAGCGAGCACATCTGGCACACCCGGTACACCAGGCACACCTGGTACACCTGGCACATCTGGCACATCTGGTACACCTGGCACACCTGGTACACCCGGCATACCTGGAAACTCAGGCACTCCAAGCATTCCAGGTAGTCCTGGTGCCCCAGACACTCCCGACTCAACCGGCACACCTGGTACTCCTGCCACACCTGGCATTCCGGGAAGTCCTGCTGCCCCAGGTACTCCTGGCTCACCCGGCACACCTGGTACTCCTGGCACACCTGGTACACCCGACATACCTGGGAACTCAGGCACTCCAAGCATTCCAGGTAGTCCTGGTGCCCCAGACACTCCCGGCGCAACCGGCACACCTGGTACTCCTGCCACACCTGGCATTTCAGGAAGTCCCGGTGCACCAGGCACTCCTGGCTCACCCGGCACATCTGGTACTTCTGGCACATCTGGTACACCCGGCATACCTGGAAACTCAGACACTCCAAGCATTCCAGGTAGTCCTGGTGCCCCAGACACTCCCGACTCAACCGGCACACCTGGTACTCCTGCCACACCTGGCATTCCAGGAAGTCCTAGTGCCCCAGGCACTCCTGGCTTACCCGGCACACCTGATACTCCTGGTATATCTGGAACATCGGGCATCACAGGTACTGCGGCCACTAACGGTACCCCCGGTACACCAGCATGGCTTGTCTCATCCAGCACATCTGCATGGTTTGACTCATCCGGACAACCTAGCACCTCAGGATCACCCATATACCTCGGAAGTCCTACCACTCCCGAAATTACTAGTACGACACCCACACCTATCATAACAGAAGCACCCAACACTCTCAGCACTCCAAGCACGCCAAGTAATTACGAAACTCCTCAAACACCAGCAACACCAAGTAGTGGAAATGGAACAACCGCTATAACTGACACTCCTAGTGAATCTGACACTTCAGACACTCCTGGCTCTTCTAGTGAACCCGACACTGCAGACACTCCTGGCTCTTCTAGTGAACCCGACACAGCACAAACTCCTGGCTCTTCTAGTGAACCCGACACTGCAGACACTCCTGGCTCTTCTAGTGAACCCGACACTGCAGACACTCCTGGCTCTTCTAGTGAACCCGACACTGCAGACACTCCTGGCTCTTCTAGTGAACCCGACACTGCAGACACTCCACGCACTAATAATGACCCAGATAATTCAGGCTCCTCCGGGACACCTAATGAATCCGAGACTGCAAGTACTTCTAGTGAACACGATTTTCCAGACACATCTGGTGAATCTGTAACTGACTCCGGTACTGCAAACACATCCAGTTCTCCCGAAACATCTGTTACACAAGCGACATCCGACGGCGAACCTCCTTGTACGCCTGATACAACCAGTAAACCTCCAACTCCCAGGACACCAAGTAATCCCGAAAGTCCTGAAACACCAGCGACACCCAATAGTGAAATTGGATTCCCTCCTACACCCAGTATACTCAGTAAACCCCCAACTCCCAGGACGCCACGTCATCTCAAAACTACTAGAAAACTGACGACACGTAGTAGTAAAACTATACCTCCTCCTACAGCCACAATGGCCAGTAAAGCACCAACTCCCAGGACACCAAGTCATCTCAAATCTCCCGAAACACTAGCGACACCGTGGAGAGAAAGTACACCTCATGCCACACCCACAATGGCCATTAAACCTCCAACTCCCAGGACGCCAATTCATCTCAAAGATACTGGAAAACCGACGACACGCAGTAGTAGAACTATACTTTTTCCTACACCTACTATGGCCAGTAAACTTCCAACGCCCAGGACGCCAAGTCATTTCAAAACTCCTGAAACACCAGCGACACGCAGTAATGAAACTACATCTCCTCCCACACCTGATATGGCCACTAAACCTCCGACTCCCAGAACTCCAGGTCATCTCGAAACTACTGGGTCAACGGTACCCACTAGGATAATGAAACTACATCTCCTCCCACACCTGATATGGCCAGTAAACCTCCAACGCCCAGGGCGCCAAGTCATTTCAAAACTCCTGAAACACCAGCGACACACAGTAATGAAACTGCACCTCCTTCCACATCGGGTATAGTCAGTAAACCTCCAACTCCCAGGACGCCAAGTCATCTCACGGCTACTGAAAAGCGGGCGACACGCAATAGTAAAACTATACCTCCTCCTACACACGCTACGGCCAGTAATCCTCCAACTCCCAGGACACCAAATCATCTCAAATCTCCCGAAACACCAACGACACCGAGTAGTGAAACTGCACCT
>NT_177144.1:0-224 GCF_000188095.3 Bombus impatiens | reverse complement strand
CGAAATATCTCCAACGAGAAGGAAATGACACTTAGTTTTCGCCAGAATCGACGAAATCTTCGTGATTTGCTGGCTACTTTGCTTGTATCGACGCTTAAACGGTTGTGCATTGCATTAGCAGTGAGAAATGGAGTTCAACGAGGGCTTAAACGTCGAGATATCTCCCACGGACAGGATATGACGGCTAGTTATCATCAAAATCGACGAAATATTCGCGACTTGCG
>NT_177143.1:435749-437828 GCF_000188095.3 Bombus impatiens | reverse complement strand
GCGGAGGGAGTTGGTGTTCGCAACGATGCTGAAGCGTACCGCACGCTCGGGGACCCCATGTTCCCCAGTCTCTGCGCCTTTCATTGGTTTGGTTTATATATTATATTATATGTATTGGTTTGGTAATATACGTAATAATGAGCGTTCGAAATATGTTCGAAGAGTGTTCAATTCGATATTTTTTATTTTCAGAAATATATACTTTGTATGTCTTATAGTTTAAAGAAAATTTGTATAGTACATTTTAGCTTGTAGATTTAGTAGTATCGTTTAAAATATTCGCTCCATTATTCTGAACGTCAAGATTTTGTATATTTGCTTAATGTTGATTAACAGTTTCGTAGACTTTAAGAAATGAAATGAAATTAATAAAATTTGGAAAATGTTTACAATTTTTCTGCAATCTTCTAGTTCATATTAATGCCAAAAATGCTTTTCTGCCCAGCATACTACACATAACAAAATTCTGTCGCAGGCAAGAGACCCGTACATGTACCCAGGCTGTTGGCCGTCATCGGCAACATTATTTGGCCTGTCTGTGTATGAGATAAAGAACGACGAGAGAGGATTGGTACGGGATAAAGAAGGGACGGAAAGTCTTTGTTTTTAGAAAATCGTACATGAAGTTTTCTGGCTGACGAATGGGTTGCACCATGATCAAGTTGTACATAAACGTCTCATCACTCCGCGCGATACTCATAGGCTTATTATGACGAACTACAGCAAATTGTAGCAAATCTTATTTGGTGAGCTCTAATCCCTTTTGTTCGTTATCTGTGCAAATGTGTTTTCTCATGTCCGGAAAAGTTTTTTCATAGCTTGTACCACCAGGTTGTATGCGAGTTGTCGAAGCACACAAGGCAAGCCTCCGGTGAATATCAATAAGGAGAGACAGCGCTAGGGGTAATGGCCCCCCCCTAACGCCAATTCAATAGTCAGGAAATATTAGGACTGGCTAGGGTGGTCATCGTGGAGTTTTAGTCGGTAAGAGTCCGACACTACTCTGCTGTTACGCAATTACTGCAACAGCAGAGTGTCCATGAGGATTTCTCCACGTAAAAAAAAAAAAAAAAAAAAAAGGTTGTATGCGAGTTACTCTGGTTTATTAATATACCTTGTTCAAAGTTGACCAATAAGAGCTTTTTGAGGCATGGAGTAAATTGAATGCATCTTTGTTGAGTCTAGATGATCCAGAATGGCGAACGTGACGTGAATTTTGTAATAAGCCTCCTGCTCTATGGGAAAGCCATCTAAACATGTACGTATTGTTTAAATATTATTGCTTTTGTTATGCTTATCAAAAAAGAAATAATGTGATGTTAATACAATGAGTCATAAAATGTTCAAATGCGTTGCGTCAAAGTTTTTGTGACAATTTTTATATTTATAAAAGTTTTGTCTTCTTTTAATTACATAAGTACATGATAGTTGTAACAAATTTTTGTTCCATCAGTTTTCAGGCAGGTAAAAATCAAAATATACTCATTGAAGACAAATGTTTTTCAGATTCAAAATTGCAAATTTAATATAATTGTTTTACGGATTCAACAGTTTTCTCTTAGGTGGAATAATTACTTAAAACATATTACTTGTGCTTTTGATACGCTGAGAACAGAAGAAGATCTCGTTGATGTAACCTTAAGCTGCGAAGGAAAAAGGAATAAGAGCAGACAAAATGCTATTATCTGCATGTAGTACATATTTTAGAGATTTATTTAAGGTAGAGTGAAATTAAGAATTTAATAATTTATTACTGTTAACATATATTTTATAAATGATACTTATTCTATTTTAGGAAAATCCATGTCAGCATCCTGTTATAATATCTCGTGATGTAAAATTCGATGATTTGGTTGCATTGGTTGATTTTATGTATCAGGGTGAAGTAAATGTGGTTCGGGAACAATTATCTAGTTTTTTAACAACTGCTGAACTGCTTGCTGTTCAGGGTCTTGCCGATGGTACAGGAAAAGATAATGATAGTTTAGTAGAGGTATGTTTTTCAAAATTGTTAAATATGATTAGATATTTTCTGCTTAAATTAAAATAATACACTTGTATCACGTTAAACTGTGTTTC
>NT_177143.1:427337-434779 GCF_000188095.3 Bombus impatiens | reverse complement strand
TCCCGTGTCGCCACGAATATTTCTTTTAAGGAGAGCTATAGAATTACTCCATACCTTTGTTAGACAAAGCGTTCATCCCGTGACCGCGGCTACGTTCGGCGACTGACTGTCGCCTCGAGCCCAAGCTCGAACAATTACAATCGGATTGAATAACTACAATTGTTCAATTACAGACTCCGGTGTTCTTTCATCTCCGACATAGATATATATATTTTCGACTTCCTTTTTCGCGTAGAATCATCCCCTTCCCGCTTGTACCACCTGTTACCAATATATATATATATATATATATATATATATATATATATATATATATATATATATATATATATATATATATATATATGTTTATATATATATGTTTATCCCAGGAACTTTATCATTTATGATGTATGATCAAAATCAAAACTTCTGGGATTATCTATTTCATTTTTATGTTATGAATTATATATTGTGAGAGATATTTGTAATAAAAGTGAAATAAAAGAAATTCCGTTAAGTGATCGTATTAATATTTTGTATTAACACGTTCGTCACCCAACGTGATTCGGCTAAGTTTTCTGAGGGGCCCAAAAATCCAACCGCCGGTATGCAGAACGTAAATAGAGCGACAAGCGGGGATTCATTGTTTATCGCCTTTGATTCATTGTAAAGAAAAGATTATTTAGTTCTGAAGTGGAGAAAGCGATAAGCTTTCCAGCTAGAGTATTCCGAGGGATCTCATGGCAGATATCTCAAATCTTTTATTTAGTCGAGAAGCATATTTGTGAGACGTACATCAGTGATTCTTTCATCCTCAAAATGTTCAGTAAACAGTGTGAAAATATATTTGAAAGTGAGGAGATTAGTGATGACGGAGTTCACAACTATTGTTCGAAGTGCCCAAAATCACCGCAAATGTGTTTGGAACGTTTTAACAAATACCACGCGATATAGCATAATGTAATATATTATCCAGAATATAAATTAATAAAAAGTATGGTATAATATGTTTTTGGTATTTTTATATTGTATATTCCATATATAATATCCTATATTTAACACGTTCGTCGCCTAGCGTGTTTCACAAATAGGCGACGAACGTGTTAATTCGAACAAGAAAGCGTCACCATACGTTGGTGACGGGGCCCCCACAGAAGTATACCCGTCACATAAATATGTACGACGTGGCGACGAACGTGTTAATAACCACAAAATCTGAATCTAATCACGTGTTAGTCATATAAGTCAGTTTCGTAATCGGTAGATAAAACATTGCTGGGGGCATTAGTAGATTTATCAGAGGAATATAATCTTTAAAGAACACAAAATATATTATAATATTGTTTCATTTATGGAAGTGTAATTGTTATATTAGTTCTACTCTATTTTGTAACAGATACTAATATAATATTTTTACGTGATAAAAAAGATACATATACAGATTCAAGGAAGGACAAAAATTGTTTAAATCATTACTATCTCTTCAGGATACAATTATTGAAAAATAGTGATCAAACCTTTAACATTAGTTTTAATACATTTCCGCAGCTTCGTTTGACAAAGCGAACTTTAGTAATCATATGATTATTATTATATGATTATTATATGATTATATGATTATATTATTATATGATTATTATTATTATATCATTATAAAACAACAAATCATTAAGGTCTAAATCCACATTCTTTGCTCATAAAAACCCGTTGAACAGATCTTCACGCAACGCACAAAGCAAAATAAAGCAACATATCAATGTGTGCATACAATGGTCAGTATTGACACGGTTTATTGATCGGTTTATCTTTACCTGAATAAATTTTAAGAATTCACAGCAGTCAGTCTCATAAAGTAGTTTCAAAGAAAACAGAAAAGTGTAAAGAGAAAGTACAAGGAAGTGATGCAACGAAAAAGAAAAGGCATCGATTTATAACGATCTATGATTGTCCAGAGTGTTTAGAAATCGATAATTTTTGGTGTATAACATCTTAAAGTGCTGCAAAAAGTGACTACACAACGTAAATAGCGATAATTTAGTGCGATAAATCTACCAAAGACCTTAGATAACGAGGCACGGAGAGTTCGAACCACTTTCTGTGTCAAATCCAGTTCAGTATTTCCATATCAGCCTTCGAGTAAAGCAGTACATCTCGCAATGAGTAATCAGACCAATATTTCAGAGAACAAAGTTATTAATTTTGGTGCCGGGCCAGGCAAACTTCCGGAAGAGGTAACGCTGAAATTATTACATATTTTAATCGAGCCTATTATTTTTAATCTTGTAATTTTACCTTTTGTTCATTTTTTAAAATAAAGATATTATGTAAATATTAGTTCATAGACAATAGGAAGAGATGAGTTATAGAAATAGAAATATGATTTACGAAAGATGAAGATATTTCTCTTTTTTTTTTATTTCTATAGGCTTGTGTGTATTAATTAACGTTTACATAAATATTATAATCTTCAATATCATTCACTTAATATTTCTTGTCAAACTGTTTTTGAAATGCTTTTTACAATTAGGATTATTTTTGGTTGCATGTACTCATTCGTGTAAGATATTAGAAGCAATTTGGTAATACTTTTATTATATATATTATACGATTTATTAATTCGTTGGATTAGAATTAATCAAATTTATTTCTTCCGTTATCACGCACGTTTAATATCGTCAATATCAATGATAATAAATATTAAATTAATTTATACATGTCAACATGAGGTATTTTTTCCTTTCAAGATTAATTGTTTCGTTTATATTCTTGTCTCTCTTGATCACAAATAAATTACACTGTTTCTTTTGCAGGTATTAAAACAAGTACAACAAGAATTGCTCGCCTATGGTAATACTCAAATCAGTATTTTGGAATTGAGTCATAGATCAGCTGAGTTCAAAAGCGTTATTGAAAATGCACAAGCAACGTTGCGAGAAATGCTGTAAGTTGTTATGAAAATATAAGAAATATAATTTTCTTCTGAACAATGGCTCTCGTTAATCAGTCACGAGTAATATTAGAAAGCATCTATGAGTAACTTCTAGCGTTGATACATGTTTCTAAACGAAATAATGAATGGTTTAAATTTTACAGACATGTACCCGATAATTATAAAATCCTGTTTATGCAAGGGGGTGGAACAGGTATATTTGCAGCTGTTCCTTTAAATATGATGGCAACTGATACCGCAGACTACTTAGTAACTGGTAAATTTTTAAGCATTGTTCTGTGCTATAAAATATACAACCTACCAATAATAGATATAATAATCACTATCTAAAAATAAAGGTAGATAGTTTCTTGTATTTTAATGTAAATTCAATTTTCGAGGCACATGGTCGGCCAAAGCGGCGAAAGAAGCGGCCAAGTATGGCAAAGTGAATTTGGTCTTGCCACCAACAACGAAATACACGGAAGTTCCTGACCCATCTACTTGGAACCTGGATCCCAATGCGTCTTATGTTTACTATTGTGCAAACGAAACAATTCACGGTAACTAAATAATAATACAAAAACTCAAGACAATAGCCTCAACGTGAATAATCAGAAAGTATTTCATTATTTAAGGAATCGAGTTTAATTACATCCCTGAAACGAATGGAGTACCACTGGTCGTTGATATGTCGTCGAATATACTTACAAGACCTTTCGACGTTTCGAAAGTACATAATATTTATCCTGATAAATATTGATTATAACAACGAGTAGATCAATTATCATAATACCGACTAATTAATTATTATAATATATCTTTCAGTTTGCTGTAATATTTGCTGGCGCACAGAAAAACATCGGTCCGGCTGGTGTGACTCTCGTGATAGTGAGAGATGATGTTCTCGGTCATGCTTCGAAGTTCTGTCCAATAATGTTCGATTTTAATGTTATAGCAGCTGATAACTCTATACACAATACACCACCGGTATTTCAGTAAGTATATCTATAATAATGAATTTTGTATATAAATAAGAAAATATATTAAATTTTTATTGCCAATTTATATTGATTTTTAGAATATACGTAGTTGGGCTAGTTTTCAAATGGATCAAAGAACACGGTGGTGTTGAGGGGATGGAGAAACTGGCAATTGCAAAGAGTCAAAAGATATACGACGTGATTAACAAATCAAATGGTTTCTATTCATGTCCAGTTAAATCCGACGTAAGGAGTAGAATGAATGTGCCATTTAGGATAGGCAAAAACGATGAACAATTAGAAAAAGAGTTTCTATCTGGTGCGAGCGCACGTGGAATGCTTCAATTGAAAGGTCACAGGTCAGTACAAGTAGAAAATAAACCTTGTATATATAATATATATACGTTAAAAATTATACGAACTATGTTTTACACACACACACATTGTTGTTTTATTATCTTTTAAATTAAGCCTAATAATATTTAATTACAGATTAGTAGGTGGAATTCGAGCATCTGTGTATAACGCTGTTACTGTGGAGGAAGTAGAAGCATTAGCAAAATATATGATGTGGTTCTATGAAAAATATAATAAAAATTAGGAAATTAAAATATATTTACTGGAAACATTATTTGGTTAAGAATGACTTGTATGTATGTATAAGATATATAGAATATCATTACAAGATCTTTCATATATCTTATAAAATTTGAATGTTAGTAAAAAATATATCTAATATAAAAACTTTCATTATCTTTCTAAATATCACGTAATATTATGTAATATTTAATGCTTCAAATATATTTTTACCTTTTTTTACATTTTGCAATGTTCAATTTCAAAATTATTGTTTTAATAAAACATTAACATTATGATATCAATGGCCTTTTACATGTACAACTTTCTCTATCTTGGGATACCTTCTTTGCAAATATTAGATCTAGCTCTCTTTCTAGATTAAAATTAGTTCTGCGACATCCATCAACCACAGCTTTGGCCCACTGTAATTAATATTTTTTACAGAATTGATTAATATTTACCTTAAATGAGTCTTTCATTACCTTAAAGTATTCTTTTACTCTATCTTCTGACCAACCAACTGGTATAGCTTTTTGAAGATCTCTTAAATTATACAATTTATCTGCTAGCTTTACCAATTTAGCTTTGTGACTGCATTTAGGGGCATTCTCTATTTGTAATCTTTTACGTTCCACTTTTGGTAAGCTTTTATCATCGGTTAGTTCCTTAACAATGTTACGAACCTCTGTACCAAATTGAGTTTCTATCTCTTCAAATGTAGTATCAGTATCTTCTACAGTATCGTGTAAAAGAGCTGCTATAATTACAACAGGATCATGAATATTGCCTTCTTGTACCAAAATATTTGCTACTCCTAAAAAATATTTTCACAGCATGTTATAATTTAAAATTATGATTATATACTTGTTTTGTTTGATATTTGTTTTATAAAACGAACTTGTTTTTAAAAATTTACAAACCTATCGGGTGATTTATATATGGTGTTTCGTTTTCATCCTTTCTCCTCTGATCCTTGTGTTTTATTGCTACAAAATTGGCACATTTGATTACTATTGATAACAATTCTGCATTAGTCAATTCTCTGGAACATAATTTGCAAGATCCGACTACAGTCAATGGATCGTGATTGACACATGATACAGAAATATCATTCTCCATGTTTAATCTGTTGCGTTATGCCACAATTTTCCACCTCGTATCTTATAATTAAATTTAAAAGAATTATTGATAATATTGGATATTATAGCGACAAAGAGAAAGCTTAATGCTATGAATAAATTTTTCTGAATAAATAATTTTTTAAGAATTATAAAAATTATAAAACACAACAGTTATAAAATATACTCTTTTATTTAATAATACTATTCTACAACGAGAAAAGGTTATAAATATATAAAAATAATTCTCTCTACTAGACGTACTTTAGAAATTATTTTGATTGCATCAATTAATGTTAGTTAATTTTGAAACTTGACAATAGAGGAGCTACAGATACCTAACAAGAAGCGTACAAAACATAACCTAAACATTGTGAGTTGTGTTTGTTACTTAAGAGCGTAATTTATTTCTGAAAATGTCACTCAAAAGAAAATTAACACAAGATGACTTACGTAAAGCTATGAGTGAACACAAAAGGAAAATAGGAGTGGTTAAAAAAATTGAATCGCCGCTGGCAAAATATCCTTTTTATTGCGGTTTTATATATTTTAATATAAAGTTTTTTCTATATATTTCGTTTTGCATTAGATTGTTTTAATTTTTGTTTTATAATAACAAAATTTCGTTAATATTCTATATATTTAAGAGTAATAAAATTTAAGTATATTTTGCATAAAATTATCATTTCAAAAAATAACATTTTAGAGACTAAAATATTTTTGAAGAATCCTTAACCATGGTAAACACATATACAGATGCAGGACAACTTATGTGTATTTTATGCAAAACCATTGTACGCAGCGAGGCAGTTTGGCCAGTACATTTAAACTCAAAGACTCATAAGGAAAATATTATATTAGCAAAGAAAACAAAACTAGAAACAAATCCTACAAAAGCTCAAACATGTAAAAGGCCTATATCTCCTTTACAAGAATCATCAACAAATAAGAAAATAAAGGGTATATTAAAAAATTCTGCACAGTCAGCACAAGTTCTGTCAAGTTTACCATCAGATTTCTTTGATAATCCTAAACAAGTCAATTGTACTATACCATCAAGTACTCCTATAATAACACAACAATCTGAGAATGATAAAGAACCTGTACATGAAAAAGATTTGAAAAATGTAGAAATAGAGGAGGAAAAAGAAAAAGAGAGAAGCAAAGATACAAATCAACCACTACTTCCAGAAGGATTTTTTGATGATCCAGTTCTAGATGCTAAAGTAAGATCATTGTATAAGAATTTTCTGTAGTAATATAATGTTAAGTCGAGTAATTTATGTGGGGATTTTTAGGTGCGTAACGTAGAATATAAAAATCCTATAGAAGAGGAATGGGAGAAGTTCCAGAAAGAAATTAAAGAGGAAGCGGCACAGTCTGCACAAATTATTGCAGATGACCAAGAAGAAGCAACAACAGAAAGACAATTAGATGAAATAGAGGAACAAATAAGACATTGGTCTAGGTAATTTAAATCATAGTGAATTTAATTGACTCAATACCATACTGAATAAACGAAGTATTATTTTGCTAGGGTAATGGATCTTGTAAAACGTAAGGAACAGGTGCAAGCTACTGACAGAAAACAAAAAAATACAGATGAAGATGTATCCAGCGAAGACGAAGTCGATTTCGATGAATTCCTCGATTGGAGGGCCAAAAATTCTTATAAATAAAATTTCTAATTAATGTATAGTATTTATGACTTTGTAAATATTTATATGGGTAATTTCAAAAGTACTTTTAGAAGTATGGAGAGTAATATCCAGAAAGTTGTATTAATTAAATTTTCATATAAAATTCTGGACATTGTTTGTATAAAAAAAAAAAAAAAAAAAAAAATAGAAA
>NT_177143.1:392471-427260 GCF_000188095.3 Bombus impatiens | reverse complement strand
AAAAAAAAAAAAAAAAAAAAAAAAAATAGAAAAGAATAGAAAGAATAGAAAAATGTTTGTCACTCCTGTCTGAGGAAGAAAACGAGTCTACGATTTGTACAGTGTATTAAGATTTTATTAAAACGAATTCAAAGAGTCAGAATATAATTAAGTTTCAAATACAATTGTTATAGATTATTAATTTATCCATTACAAGCTATAATATGAAATGTATAATATAAAGGTTACAAGGTAGGCTAAGCCGCTAGTAAAATAGTGTGAGTAGTATATTGCCAAAAATTTAACAATATCCACTTTCGTTACATACCAGACATTATAAAATATTGAAAATCGAAAAATGAGAGACTCGCATACTCGTTTTTTACCCGCACCCATCCACGCGCAGTAACTAGGAAATTCTACAATATGTACCTAATCGCTAATTAAAAGTTTCTCGCGTGAGTTTCATCTAACATCTGCGTCGAACGATATTACGTTATAATCTCTGAAAAGTTACGTCTCTGTAAGATTCCACTTTGCTATCTAGAAATCCTGCATTTTAAATACTCTCAGTGTTTTACAACGTAGCATGTAATCGTGTAGAGCTTAATTTTTATTTTTACATGATTTTACTTCTTTTTTTTCTTTTTGTAATCGAGAAGCGAGACCTACATTTTACGACTATATCGTGTTTGTGTACCTGTATACCATATGTATATAAATATCTCGAGACGAGTATATAATAATTCTTTCTTTTTCTTTTTTTTTTTTTACGTTATTTACTCTAAGTCGAATCACAACATTTCTTCATCGCGAACCGTCCAACGATCATAGTAATCGAACATTAAGAGACGGATCATTGAATTTAAGCACAAAATGCGATCAGACGAAACTTCTAAGCTTATCCTTAATATATGTAATTCTACAGAAGCTCAAACGTGCGTACACGCTACGTAGTCCCTTAAAAGCAGGCGGTGCCGGTGATTACATTAATTCGTTACAATAATATTACTAATGTTCAGAAGAAATGAATACTGGACCTTAACGATATTCATTGAACGATCGTTTATAATACAATCGGATAAATTGTGTTGGATACGAAAGGGTTACGCAGGCAAGGCTGTGTAACAAGAAATTTTTACAAAATCACGAAAGTCTCGGCTGAAAGATCGTTTCCTAAGGACGTTTTATATATTTATTATATATGCATGTATATTGTATTTCGACAAAGCACTGACGAAGATAGTTCCTCGCGGACCGACGATCTTTCATTTCGACCTTTTCATCTCTGATCAATTTGATTCGGATTCAATATCGACAAAGGTATTGTCTAATTTTTTGATTTAGGGATGTTCCATCGTTGTCAGTAAGAATTGTCGGTTTCTTGTGTTTCTTGTTGCGTCTTCCGGTTTATCGAAGTGTTCTGTTAGTTTCTATTGAACACGACGAACGCGAAAGAAAATAGCGTCGTCGATCGAGTTATCCACAAAGATATCAAAAGTGGTCACTGGTTGAACTTTATAAGATGATTTACTTGAATAGTGATGAGTACATATACAAGTACTTATGTAGTTGGTATCGTCACAGAGAGTTCGTTTGGGCATGAAAAACCGATATTTTCGGAACAACGTAGTCCCACGAGAACGAGAAGTAATCCAAACACTTCCCCATATTTGGATTACAGTATCGTTCTTCTATCTTCACGTTCTTCTACAGTATCGTGTATCTATAAACTGTGACAGTTCAGGGAACAACAGCTTGCCTTGATCTCTCAGACGATTTTATTATTAAAAATCGATCCAGGATCACAAGAGGATTCTTAAGTGACCTTCTTTACAAGAAGTACGGACTTGCTGTCCTATGTGATCGTTGGTACTGGACAATTTACCGAACGATTCCGGTTTCTCTTCCTCTGTATCCTTAAGTTTGATGTCCCTGATTCGAAGTTCCTTATATAGTCGTTTCGCGAATATAGTCGAATCACGAATGTATGTTTCTCAAAGGAACGAAGATTTCTTGTTGGAATAGATCGAAACGATCGGCTGTGATAAATGAATCGAGACGAATCAACGATTTGATTGATCGTTAGGTATTCGGAAGGAGAATACGAAGGAAGAAGAGAATTTAACGAGAAAAGAAGGATAAGACGTTAATTAGTCGTAAGTTTCCATATCTTGGATCGTTATCGACGATTATATGAGAAACAGAGCAAAATTGTTTACTCTTCCTATGTAGGAAACGTTTCTCTGGATCGGAGGGCGCGATGAAGAGCGGAATATTCCATGGTTTTACGATACAAGAGATTTTACAAAAGTGAGCGAGTGTCTTTGTGTGATAAAGACGAGGCACACTGCTTGTCTCTTCGTTAATTTTCCTTTGTTTTGTTTTCGTTACCATAAAAGCGGAGGGAAACTAACGACTCGAGAAAAGCATCTTAATCGATACTGCTCTAAATCGCGTTAATTATTATACTAGAGATATTCTTACAAGCGAACGATTACTTTCCACAGAGCTGTATTATAAATCGAAGATTGTTTCAATGGACATTTCGTCGAGATACAAAGAACGCGATATATCGAGTCTCGGTTACTTAATTAGATATGGAACAGTGGAGGGTACGTTCTATCCGAAAACTGAAACCTTCCCCGAATTTCGTTTGCGGATCAGATCGATCCCTCCTCGTTATCCTCTTAAATCCTTATCTAATAAACATTTGCTCGTCTCTCTTGTTCACAAAACGCAGCTGCATTCTTTCTTATTTTGTCTGCTTTTTTTACACATTTTTTTCTCATATTTTTGTCATTTTTTTTTTAATTTTGTTTTTAAACTTTTATATTCCATTCTAAATCCCCCACGAATATCACATACGCTCATTAATTCAATTATCGCTTAAATCGCGCAATCTCGGTTATCATTATCGATGATCGTTAAATGATCGATTTAAGATAGCGTTAATCGTTAAAAAGACATCCCTAAATTTAGTTGATACTTTTACGGCGAGGATGCTATACAAATTGAACGTTATGTGTGCAGAAGACAAGAGTACATTTTAGGTGCGGGATCGATAATAACTAAGCGAGTCGAGCTTACACGATATTATATAATATCTATGAATTATCTTCTGTAAATGTTAAGAATAATGATAATCATAATAATTAACAATAATATAACAATGACGATAGCAAGAAGAATCTGTTAGCTATACGTTGCACATAGATCACAGAGTGGATACAGTCGCTAGGCATTCAAAAAATTAATCTACAAATAGTGCAAATAGTGCCAAGCCTAGTATTATATATGTATATATAATTTTCTTCTTCTTTTATATTGGTATATATATATATATATATAGATTTATATATATTTATTTATTTATTTAATTAATCTCATCTGTTTTTTATATGTAAATATGTACTATGTACGCGAGAGCGCAGGCACTAAATTGTTGAGATACAATCGTACCGGACTATCGATGATTCTCATTACTTACTCGGGAAGAAAAAAAGATGATTTCAATGTGTGTTTGTGTGCAGATATATCGATACAGCGTGTCTGTACGCGTATAAAGTATCATCGTGAATCGACGTTAGCTTTCGATAATGAGGTTTGGTGCGATTAATAATAAACTAATACAGTCGTGTAAACGCATACAATTTATGTTTGGTCGTGTTCTATCTAAGGTGAAGCCTCTCGAGGTGATTTCGTCCGTTCTATTCTTTTTCAATCTCTTTGTTCTTATAGTAAACTTACTAACAGTCGACGCGAAAAAATTAATCCTTTCAAATTTTTTAACACGCGAACCGTTCTTTTACTATCATTTTTGACGAATATTCTTTCTCGAGCAACGAATAGAGCTTGTCTTACGAGGCAGGCGGCTATAGAATGGATCGAGCAAGACACGTTCGCAAAGTTCAGAAGCATGTGAAAGTAAATCTTATGGAGCACTCGATAAGAAGCGATAAGGGATAAGGATAAGTCGGACGAACAATCGATCGTGGGTGAACGGGTGTAACGCCTACGAATCTCACGGTGATGAGAAACGACCGTGCCGAGCTTACGTGTAACCCCCATGTATATAATACGTACATGTAAGTACCGTTATCTTCGTTTCCTGTTACGCGTAACGAACATGATCGCGCACGATTTCTTGTTAATCCTTACTTTAAACACGTTTATCAAGGAACAGATACATTTCTGCTCGATGGTATGCTTAAATATCACGCGGCTTAATTGGTTCGCTACGCTATGTATATAAGAAAGTATGCGTAGCGCTACCCCCACGATGTCGGTTCAAACACTTTTCGTCTGGTCCCATTCGTGTTGGCTTCTCGAAAAGAAAAACCAGAAGAGATTACTATCTTTCTTCTGGCATGAACGATCGGTACTTCGTCAGTCGATATCTTGTCTTGGGAATATGTAATTCACAGAAAGGATCTGCCAGGAAGTCATCCACAGGCGATCCTCTTGTCATCGATAATAATCTCGCGTTTCCCGCAACAGACACTTCCTCGATTCCTTCGTACGATAATAACACGTATCGATTTTGTATCAGACCAGCTGACGATTTGAAATACCTACACACGATAAAGCGCAGCTACTACCACACCGGAGTTCCATCTTTTAGCTCTAATTAAGATTTCGATTACTGGAGAAACTATCCGTTGTGGATCGTAAAACGTAGAGTCAATGTGTGTGTGTGTGTGTGTGTGTGTGTGAGTGTGCATATGTCGTAAGGTTACATTTCACGTTGAAAAAATCGAGTACTTTGTACGCTGATGTAATATTAAAAATACACAATACAATAAGATAGTAGAGATAAAAGACAGAACGCGATGGATACGAAAATTATCTCTCACGGACGAGCCGACCTGTATCGACTTTGGCTGATTGTTGTTCCGCGATCGTCGATGGATCGCCGTTTTTTTTAAGCGTTCGTCTAAAACGATAGTTGGCGTTTACAACTTTGTTAGAAAGATCGATGAACGCGTCGAGTGTTACTAGATTCGACAGTATCGTTTATAAAATACGAATTCGTTTCTATCGGCTAGAGAGTGTTTAGCTTGAAAGCGATGAATCCTTTTAGCATAAGTGACCATATTAATGGCGAAACGTACGTTTTCGTTTGGTCCAAACATCGAAAAACATCGCAAATCGACGCAAAGCTCCGTATTTCCCGGACGAGTAACGTGGAAACACGACATTTCCATCGTCTTTGCTTTGTTTCGTCTTCAGATTTCGTTGACCCGTCTGTAACTCGAACCAATAGCAAACGAATAGACCGAAAACGAGGAAGCTTCGTCTCACGGATAGAATCACGAATCGCGAGGCTAAGCTTCCCTCTTTACTCGTAGAAAAGAATTATGCTTCTTCCCTAAATTTCCTGCCTTCTTTCTTAAATGCAACAAAATCTCGACGACCTATGAGAATTTATTTGCGAGAATTTGCTCGCGGTATTTCAAACGCGTCTCGATAAGATTCTCGATAAGATTCTACGGCGAATTCGACGCGATTATCCGCGTTTCCTTATGCAAAATGTTTCGAACGTTGAACCCTTTTTAACGGTACCATAAGTGTTACGTTTGTCTAGCTTTATCAAAATCGCAAATACAAACTCGATCATTCTCAAACCGAAATTAAACAATGATTATCTCGCAATTAGTAAAAATCGCAATATTGTTTCCCACATTCTCTGAATTTCTCAAATTATACATAACTTTGATATTATCTTTGAACTTTGTTTCATAATCGATAATAACAACGAATGTCTAGTATGCAAACGCACGTTAATAAATAATTCTACAATTTTGTACCAAAGCAGCAGACGTAAGACGCAAACGAGCGAATCTTTTCGCGTCGAATAAAAAGGAGGAAATAGAAAATAGATTTTAGAAATGTGAATAGGATAACAGTTTTGTACGTTCTGAAAAAGAGATTGCTTAAGTCGCTTCGAAGACGATCTTTTCATTGCGGGCGACCTCGCGATCGTCGTTGGAAGGAAAATGGCGTGGCAACGATGATCGTGAGGGCTGTGTTTCCGTTCTCCAGCGGATCTACGTCTTGGCATCGAGAATTTCTACGGTGACGTTTTCCAATACGGTTTCCGTCATGTTGTTCGGTTGATTCGGTGGGGACTTGTTTGATTTCGTCGAGACGGCCGACGCGTTTCCACTACTGCTGCGACTTCCACGTCGTGATCCTGTTCGTGAACCTGGTGACAGAGATTTTCTTGCTAAAGTATCGCGTGCTTTGTCGCGACCGCATGCCTCTGACATGACACGAAAAGCTGGAATAAAATTGAAAGCATGAAGAACCGCGTTCGTTTCGTTGCGATCGTGAAAGAGTTACAGTGGCGGTCGTAAATTTCACGTGGAATATTTCGCAGGGAAATTCTATTCGACAGGTTCCTTCCTGAATGTGAAAAACTAAAACGAAAATCGAAGTTGTATAATACTATTTTGCCATTTTAGAAGAAGAATTTCATTTACAATTTTGTTTCACTTTATAAATTATTTATATTTCATAGACTAATTCTATAATGTTACATATCTGTGTATCTGTTTTTTTAAATCTTATTTTATTCATTTATTATTATCACATCGTAGTTCATTCACCCTCAAATGCTATTTCGGGTGAAAGTTGATCGCAGCACATCCTTTTTTTCAATGTTCATTAATAGAGTTAAATAATCGGTGTTAAATGCTGCATAAAATGTTAAAATATCAAACTTAAAGCTTTTTTGCGAATAACTGTAACTTCGTTTCTAACGTTTATTGTTTTCTTCCAATGAATATTTGCGCTTGCAACCGCCACTGTGCGAGTTTGCATGCAAATTGTCTAACTCTACAAGTGCTCGAGAACTCGAATTGTAAAGGTGTTTGAAGTGAAACTCGACTCGATCGATTTCACCGTGAATGAATCTTCAGAGAGGAAAATAGCAGCATGGGCAAATCTTCGTTTGCTCGTAAAACAAAACGGTCGATTACGTCGAGGCTTTCATTGACCATTAACGGTGAAATCAATGGATAATCTATCTTACCGTGTAACCGAGATGCATTTCTCAAATGCGATCCGGTCTTTTGTAAAACTACTTCAGAACTCCTTGCGATAATGGAAACGCACGCGTATACTATTTTATCGATTCTCGTTGTCGTAACTCGTGTATCACACTATTAACTAGTCCGTTTGTACTACACAGAGGAAATAAAAAATTTCTTTCCTCGTAGAAAAATCATCTATCGATTATACGTGCTAAATACTACGTTTTAATTGTAAAAATAATTACTTATAATATAATCGAGTATAAATTTACTCGAAGAAATAGAAATAAAATGGTCCGAATGTTTTCTTATTCCCTCCCAATTTCATCTACAAATTTATCGAACTTTATTGTATGCCAATAATGGAAATAACTAGTTAGACTATAAACGTAATCGTGGCTTTGAAATCGCGATCTCTACGACAGAATCATCATCATACGCAAGCAACGTTCTTTTACTGTAGCAAGCAACTATAGTCGTGATCCTCGAGAACGCTAGATAGAGGAGACTCGCATCTATTTGTGTTTGTAGAACAACTCACACACTTCTAGGCTCGAAGTTCTGACGTATCCGAAAGAGGGTAAGTAACCATAATATAAGGGCTATATACAAAATATACACACACACATATATAATGTGTATATATATATATATATACATACATATGCTAACATGTGATAACATCGTAAGAATTATAAGAAAAGGTGTAATAAAAGAATTCGTAAGAATACGAAACTTACCCTCTTTGAAGGACGCGTCAATTTGAAAAGTTTTTTTACAATAGAGCACCTCATAGGTCCACGGTACATGATAATCAAGAACAATGGTCACAGACGGGATCATTAAACAGACTACTGCTATAGATGGTCGACTGCAAAGAGAGTCAAATCCATTAAAAAAGAGGAACATGATTATGGCGAGTTAAGATGCATCGTTCTGTCACGGCGCTTTTAATATCAGTCTCGTTATATCGTTTCTAATGATCTACGACGATTTCTCAAACCGTTTAACCCCTTGACCTTACGCATTTTCATTCAAAAATGTATATCGAATATCAATTCTTAGTATCTCTCTAATCGCGTTGCGATCCCGCAATTACAATCTTGTTCTCATTTTAGCAAACGAAAGGGATTTCCAATGTTCTTGAGATATCCTTTGGCGTAAAAAAAAAAAAAAAAAAAATACAATTAGACCGAGACCGACGAATAAAAAACATAGCAATTAAGGGGTTAATCAATCGAGGGTTGTTTCGAATAATCGTTTAGTAACCGGCCAAAGGGTTATCAATAGGTTTTTATTTAAATCTATTCTTTCGTTTTATTCATTATCGTTCACCTTCGAGTTTCACTTACGAGTTTTGATGCAATTCACTTAACAATTGTCCCATGATTTCACGAAATCGAATAGCATATTGAAACAAGCTAATATAAAAACAGCGAATATAAGAAAGATTATGATTTTTGTGTTTTTATCGTGTCACATAGACGATGGAAGATTTCAGGAAGAGTTCCATGTGATTGTTGAAAACGATGCATCCAGAATTGTAACTTATCGATCTCGATGCATCCTTGAATTTCAAAGTAACCAACAAATATCTACCCTCTTGGCAGGCAATTGTACATGCGAAAATTTCTGAAGGATTCTGAGCTTAGTAGAAGGATTCTAAAGTAAAGAATAGAAGTAGGCAAGAATAGGTCACCTACTTTAGTCACCTACTTTATAATATTCGTATCTATATATTATACATATATGGGATGTTCTACGGAAATCGATATACTGGAAGATGGCTATTTTTGGTGCTAGCTGATTAGCTCGAGGAACATTCCAACCCTCTCATTAGTTCGTAGAATTACAAAAGTTAATTTAACTTCGAAACAACAACCTGCAAGGACTATCGGGACCAAGAAAACGATTACCGTTCTTTCTATTCCTGGCTGAACGCATTGGAAAAAAAAAAGCAAAAAAGAACAGACCGTGCAACGCGTACCATTCGATTAAGAAGAAATATAATAAAGAGAGAAAGGGGAAAGAAAAGAAAAGTCGCGAAAATATTCTTTACACAATCGTGAATATTGAAACAGGAAAACAATGATCGTTTCTATACTCTACACACATCTGACGTGGTCATTGCATTTTTTAAAAACAGAAAGTCCGTTCATGAATTACGTACGAGATGCTCGCTAAACAACTGGTTCTACACGTGTATTTCTCGAACAGATGTTTACCTTGAATATTTCACGCAACACACGCGGTACCTCTGCGAAAGCATGAAGCACCGCCAACTATATAGTCGCAGGCTAGACTGTGTCTAATTGTAAGACACGATCGTTCGACAATTGCGAACGTGGAGAACGTTTACCCGAGTCTTTTAACCTGCAATAACCCATAAATCTCTAAAACTATCGTCGTGGAACTGAATGGGGAGAAATAAAACTAAAAATAAAATGTAATAATATAGAGCAAGAAGAAGAAAATTGTAAAGACGACTCGTTTTCCATTGTGTAGGTATTCCTTTATCTCTTATCTTTTCTAAAATTTGCGATCAGGCCACAGAAACGTCGAGGCGTCTCGATTTCCATCGAACACCCGATATAAACTGGCGCGTAAAAGAGTCGCTTGCTTCGTTTCAACGGGACACTGTATAACAAGTTGCTTGCTTAGTAAGTGAATGAATAAAAACCCGTACGGCTCACTCTGTGCTGTGAGTGCTGAGAGTGTTTCGCACCTTGCGAGGCGTTCGGCGAGTGGGCATGTAAGGAGGCCAGCGAGGGTTGCCTCGAGGGTGCCCGTACGCTCGCCCTTGAACCGCGTCTCTCCTGCGCGTGCAGGAGCTTGTTCTCCCTCAGTAACGACACGTTCATCAGACGGGCGTTCGGTGTATTGAAGATGGTACGGTTCTCACGCCAGCGAGCCCTGAAACAGATGTAACACAAAAATTGAAAAATTGAAATGGCACAAGATGTAACTGGCAGAAACGAAGATTGATAGATTCGTTACAATTTGCTGTACTAGCAAGTGTTATCTGGAATATTGAAATTTTCAGGAAACATTACTTCTACTTATTTCTCAGATGGCGATCCTTCGATACAAAAATATTTCTTCATTTAATAATCCATTTTTGACAGCATTTAAAATCGTCGACTATATTAAATTAAATATGAGAATGACAGATTAATAATGTCTTATCTACAGAACCGAATTGTAAAGATATTGAAACAAAGTATAAACTAAACCATCGTAATTTAACCAGTTTGCTGTTTTTAGCCCTGTCAGTAATAAAATTAAAAAATAAAACAGTCATTTCATTACAACTTGATTCTATATTGTAATAGTCACATATATTCTGTGTTTGACGAGTGTATTGGTCATCGCTTACTTTTTGCCACGTATTTTAGGTACACACTATTTAAGGAAGTCGCAACAGCTAACTAGTTAATTCAATTTTTGCTGTATATTAATTGCAGATCTATGTATAGTGTATGTGTTAATTGTAGACGTATGTATTAATATAAATATACATATCAAGGTATAATTAAATTTTGCGCATTGTGTAAAGGATATGATATGAAAAAGGCATTCAAATTTGCATTAAATACGGATGGTACATTTTTAAGCATGAGTGCTAGGTTGAAGTAGGTCATAAAATCTCGTTACGTGAATTAGTAAAGACGAGAGTCACCGTGCAAGATATGCAAATAGATGGCTTACTTGCTGAAAAGCCTAAGGACGACGCAGATGATGATGAACATGAGGGCCATACCAACGAGAACACCGATCATCGTCGGATCGATATATTGGAGATTGGGTTCCTCTACCTGCTCGGCTGTAAAAAACATATTTCATTCGCTTAATAACCTTTCCCTAACAATCCTTCCTTTTCATATCTTTTCATCCGCAGTTAAGTTCTATTTCATATCTTTCATTTTCAAAAAACGTAATTCATCGTTTATTTCAATGAGACTTGAGCAGCCTTGATGAAAGAGAAAAATAAAGAGATACGATGAGGTCGAACAATTTCTGAACTCTTTCTTTCACGGTTCATATAAAAGTTGGTATAATTGATTGGGACGTATATATCTTTTCACTAGTTAAAGTTAGATATTCTTTACACGATTGTACATCTTTTTCCCCGACAGTAACTGATAAAAACTTTTACCGCATTTAGTTAACCGCAATTTACTACAATCTATTTTCTCTTAGATGTTCATCTCGCTATAAAATATAGTCTCATGTTCTCACCCTCTAATCTCAGATTACTAAGAAATGTGAATTGAATTGGTCGGAACGAGGATTTTAACACATTCATTGCTAATAGCGCACATGATAAGTCGATTCTATTATTTAAGTAATACTCATGCCGCAATTTTTGTCCTTTATGTAATATACATTTTGACAGAATAACTTAGGACGAGAAACGAAACAGTGAAAAGCACATCGGGGAAAAACATTAAAAATTGAAATAATGATTTCTTTAAAAGAAACAACTATTAGAAGTGAACAAGCTAATATTATTAATGAAATTCCGCTAGTTATGAATATCGATCTATAGTTTGTCAATTTAGTAATATCATTAATTAGTAAATTATTGTGCAAGAGAACTCAGATGTGCTTCACCATGTTTGAGCAACGAATAATATTATGGCTTTGTATGCATACAACGATTGCGACTCATTTCTGCGCTACTTTTCGATTAAACTCTGACGTGTCCAATTTAATTTACAACGCGTCAAAGGGGAAAATAAAAATGTTAAAGGTACGGAAGCTACGACTTCGCTACTTCTCGCGCTATTCACGCTCTGTTAATTGTTCGCGCGAGACCAGCTGACGAATTAATGAACTTTACAGGATTTTAGGTCGGTATTCCATTAACTCGAGACGAATGGTTGTCATCGCAAGCGGGCGCGTGTGGAATCTCATTAAAAAGTACGCGGAAACTCGTGTCCCTCCTCCTTGCTGTTTCTCCCTGTGTTTCTGCTCTTACCGACGCACACAATCGAGCCATCAGATTGGGTAACCGGGATCTTCTCGAAGATGCAAATGCAACGTCCGTCTCTGCACTCCGTTTGTATCACTCTCGCTTCGCATTGCTCGTGGAAGAAGCACGACTCGTTCACGTTCACCGCTGAAAACAGAAACCATTAACGACAGGCTCGTTCCTTGTCTCTCGTCGAGGAGACAAAGCAAATACGAACATTTTACGAAATATTGCTCCTAAAGTACATAACGTTTTTCTGCGGAATGGTACTCTTTCAATTTCAGCTTATTATGTATGTCGTTCAATTATTAGAAGAATGACATATTTCAAAAAATTGTTGGTTTTGGGATATTTGTGAAGATTGATTGCAGGGGTGAGCTATTTATTAGAATGAAATGATCATAATTAGCTAATAAAATTAATTATTATATATTAATTAGTTAATAAAATTATGTTAATTCATTGCTACAGTCTGGTAAAGAATTTAGGGAACGATAACGTTTGTATTTTGTAATTTTTATGTACGTTTTTTCAGATTAGTTTCATATTTTACCAGCATAATAATGACAGTCGCGTCTCATTACAGTGTTGATAAGATTTTTCAATGTTTTATATAACACATACAATACACATAGACATAAATGTTTCAAATACTTTCGTGACTGTATATGGAAAGAAAATATGTATAACTTTTCAGACTATATATTTCCAAGAATATTCCAAAGAATGCCGCTTTTTTTTTATCATTATTCCAATTTTACAATAGGAGAAGGAAATTTGTTGAAATAATCGTTCTTTGACTGCCTTACGTTTGATTCGAACGTAGCATTAAATTCTCAGTCAGACGTCAATCCACCCCCTTGAAACTTGAAACCAAATCGCTTTATCCTAGTTTCCTTCTGTCTATAGATACAAACTGAACGATATAAAAGCTTGTAAATTAACGAGAATAAAGTTGATCCATTTTATGGACGTTGCCTTCTTCGACTCTAGCTCAGAGATACACTATAAACTTTCTATATTATGTACTTCGACCTCGACTATCGTATCTACGTAACTAATAGACAACTATTATCTGTAAGATACTATCAATGTGTCAGTCAATCGTGCGATGACCTGATGCCCTACTGTTATTTCTAAGTCGCTGTCCATCATCGTACAGGTCACTTTGGTTTCATTTTATAAAACTACCATTATCCAATTTGAATACTGAAGTTTGATTAGATTGAAACGCATTCAGAAATCAATACCGAACGCACGTGGATGTAAGAAGGAATTATTTGCCTTTGCGTATTTGTGGACGATAGTGTACATCCAGGGGTTAATGTGGCGAGTTTGATCGACTGATCATACACCGCATTGTCCTCAATATATTGGCCACAGACTCGCAATTAGGAGAATGGCCTAACAGCCATCGTGCTTTAATCCTGGTCAAAATCTGTTCTCGAGCGCCTCCTTTTTCGGGCCACTGGCGAACTCCTGTTTCGTTCCAGTCGGACTTCAGTTAAGGGTTAAGACTGACAATAAATTAATCTTGTAAGTGTCACGAGCATTCGTTAGGAGAAAACCAATTGGTGAAATTGAATGGAGTAATCTGATAATATTTCCGATAATAGAGATTCTATAATCTTGCGGAGATCGTGATTGATTTGAGAAGTACATGTGAAATTTTTTAATAAATATTTTCTAATTGTTATATAATATAACATAAATTCGTCCTGCTTTTAAATTTGGCAAATTATATTTTGCTCAATAATTGTAAATTTTATCTAAAGTGTTCGTATGTTTCAGATTTCACATATGAATGGAATTGATGAAATTTTTGAAACCACAGAGTTAATAGTGTATTGCAATTTAGTATTCGTTCATTCTACCAATTAATTAAAATTCGTACGTTAATATTCATACGTAATCATGATATCTCGTTAATATTTTATTTCAACAATGAGCTACAATTAAAACGATAGTTGCCAGCATAGCGTTTGTAAAGGAATTCAATTAAAAACGACCAGCCAAAGCAGCGTAATCTGGGCCACTGAATTCACTATTGCTGCTTCAATTTCCCGTCATGCTTCTAACGCCCTAGACCAATAAATGCGCGGTGCCTCGTTTGGATTCCAGGAGAGAAAGCCATAAGCAACCACCCTAAGACATTCATATCATTTCAATCGCAAAACTTGGCATTGCTAAAAGGGAAAGGTCCGTTCTCTGAAACGTGACTCGACTAGAACGACTTCTTTTCCTGTTTATACATCTCGCAAGCCATCTTCATCATCAATATTCTTACCATTGCCATTATTGTCCATTTTTGTTGTTTTTAATCCTCTACTGACGTCGTTGGCTCATATGTGATCGCTACGTCATTTATATTCGATTCAAGCTAGATTACTTTATTCTAGGATGTTTATTTTGAATTTATGGTGTGTGTGCTTTATATTTTATATGATAAATATCACTGATAATCTCTTTACGTATAAGATGAGATATACATATGTTCATTTACCCTACTGTATTCCTTGAATTCTTATATTCCGACGATGCTCTTATTTTAGCAAGTACGTAGGATTTGTAATATTTTAAGATGTTCGATTATATTACGATATAATATTACACATATAATATGAAATTTGTTATATTTTCACTGAATGCTTTTTTGACATTAGAAAAATACGATTGTGCCGTAGGTGGCTAAAAGAACGTAGCAGAGCTAAAATGAAACATCCTAAAATGAAGAAAGCAACTCTAAATCGTTGTACATGATACATCACATACGATCCAATAATTTCAATTGTTGCATTATTGTTGAATGAAGATAGACACTTACAAAATGTCTGGATGCCGGCACGCTTGAAAATATACTAACTTACGGTGTCCACATTTGTCGATATGATTCGTTGCCTCGAATTCTTCCCTGCACGTGCATTTGTTCTTCTTTGGTTCGCAGTAAGAGCCGGCAAAACCACATTCGAGATCCTCCATGCAATGGTCGCCGAATTTTTTCGTCCCTCTGCCGGTTAAATCTACAAAAAAAAAATTAATATATGATTGGTTAATGTTAAAAACGCTCAGATTTCTAATTAACTAATTGCTTCTTGAATTTATTTTCTAATAAAAATTAATTTGCACCTTACGGGATTTTTCATTTATTCTATTAATTCCGGTCCATTGATCTTCTTTATCGGAAATTTGTTGAATGTTTTAATGATACGGCATAAAATTTGACAAGCAGAAATGTATTGAAATATGCATTCAACGTAGCCCATTTATTCTCAACTGTACCGAAAACTTCGTTTTATTCTGCCATAAAATACAATTTATCGTACAATGATTATAATATACGAGTATGTACATATTTCAAAATGAACTGGAGAAAATTTCTAAATTTATTAATGGAAAATTGATAAAATACGTGATTTATGAAATGTATGGACTTTCGTAGTCGAATGATCGAAATTCATAAGGCGGGGAATTTAAAAGTCGAAGTCGAAAGAGTATGAAGCTATGCTCAAACAGAAATTCCTACGTATGAATAATTTAACTAAGACGATGCAATCAGATATTGAATTTCCACCGATAAATCGCTTTCAAACCCAACGACGGATACAGATCCCGCAACCGAACCATAATTCAGCCCCTACGTTCTAAGCAAATATATCATTCGTAGTGTTTCCAACCCCCTATCGGCCATTCGCATGACGAAGCGTTTCGCTCTGGTTTTCGTGATTGTGCCGCAGGTGCCATGTATATTTACATTTTACGATTCCATTCGTTAATATTTGCAGACGGCTGTGAAGTTAATTCCGCCGAAACTACCTGCGTGACGATGTATTAATTACGAACAAATACGCACAAGCGGTTCATTCGTGTATTTTGAACAATGTTCGTCCTTTATGTATTATTTTCGTTAGATAGAATAGAAATTCTGTGATTCTTGGTATTAAAAATTAACAAAATAAAAAACTACGATATAACAGCCATAAAATTAAGCTAAATTTAAACTAAATTTTAAACTAAATTTGAATAACTGGCTAAATAAATATACATTTTTAACTAATACGAAATTGTAATTTTCGCTTCCCATATCAAAGCTATCAAGTTACTTCTATCAATATTTCAAAATAAAATATTCCGTTTCATTAACGATCTTTGCTCGTGTTCTAAAATTCATTCAATTGAGATTCGAAAAACGTAAAAAAATGTGGAAAATGCGGCGATTGACTTACTCGGTCTCCTGCCCGTGCAATTAACTCTTTTTCCAAGTGTGCTCTTCCAGGTTCAACGGAGCGTCGTGTCGAGACGTTAAAGAATTCGAGGACTGCCGCCTGACGCCGCGAAGGCGGTGACGCCTGTGGGCAAAGTTAAGGAAACTATCCTTTTTTCCAAGGCAAAGAGACCACGCTTGATTACTGCATTGTACTCGCATAATGACACTTCTCTCGAATACGATCGTATTCAACTCGCCTGGTTGAGCAGCTTGGAATATATCATGGTGACGATTTAGAAAGATGCAACCTCGGCTTTGCCATCCCCGACGCTTAAATGAATCGTAAAAGTAACAGGACTGCTCGCTCGTTTCTTCGCAACCAGCGAATTAGTTTGATGAGAAGAGTTTATGAGTTTATTCGCCGAGGAGAAAATTAAGATCGTCAGGGAAATATGCGGGCGTCTTGCGAGTTCAATTTCGTGTTCTGAAGTTTGTTTGCGAAATACTTAGATGGATGGTTCGCTTGGTTTCATCTTCCTTAAAATATGGTAGAGTCTAATAGTTGTATGCCGTGTCACAGATGTGTATCATCGCACAATTTTTATACTACAGACGAATTATGCTTTGGTTCTGTAATGATAGAAAGGAAAGGATGAAAAGAAAAAAGGAGGACAAAATGCATTTCTTATTAAGGAAGTGAATAAGAAAGTAGAGTTTATTTTTCTAATCCTTAACGTCAATTCTAAATGCAGTCGTTGTAGAAAATAGTAGAAAGAAATAAACGATTATTTTATAATCATCCTTCTATGTATTTATAAATCATATTTCTTAATATTCGATAAGTATAAAAGGAATTAACTGTGGAATTATGTTTGATATACATAACCTCAACGATATCTCAAATCACTAAATTTTGTAACCCAAATTATTACTATATATATTTGATGTTTGTTCCATTAAGTAATAAATATTTCGAGTGTATTTCGTATATATTTGCTGCTTCTATTGTAGTGTACATATAATATTTTCGTAGCGAAAGATTTCGAGGATTCGACGAGTTTGCCAAATCATCAATTCAAACATTTCTTCAGAGAGATATTTCAAGAGAAGGATAGCTTTTGCGATATAAATAAAATGCACGAATATTTTTCCGAGTTACGTTTCTTTTATCAAGAAAGAGCAAACTCAAAGACGATTTTTATACCATATGACCAGAACACATCAACTCGTGAAAAGAGGATTTCATTTGGGATTTAAGATACGGAACAATAGAGTTCCCTTTCTTTAGAAAGTTGCTACATAGAAAGACGCAAAAGCGTGCAAGCGTACCTGACAGAAAATCTAATAAGCTTGAAGAAAAATTGTCTAAATTTATGATACGTGCGTTTAGAAAGAACATCCTTACTACTCTAAAGAGTATATATCGTTTAAACTCATTGAGAAATTTGTTTGAACTCAATGTTTTTTTTCATTCATTTTTGAGGTTATATTAACAAAGCACCTTTTCTTTTCGAATTTAAGTTACATTTCTATAACAAATTAGTAAACTTTCAACTAAATCAAATTTTGCTAAAACTCTTAGTAAGATTTCTTTTCTTTATAGATTTGAGTTATTTTTCTTACATTTTCATCTATCATTTTAACTTTTTTCCTCTGTATTTATAATATAGAAACTTTCAAATTTTGTTCAAATTAATCTTAAATTTGATGATACTAACAACAATTTCTTTCTTCCTTTTTAACTTGCGTTTCCATAGCAAAATTGCTAAAATTTTTACTAACCTCAACATTTCAGTCAAATTGACTATTTTTCTCCAATCCTCTATTTCCATTTCTCTCCATTTCTCCAAGATTAACTATTTAGGTACAAATAATATAAACTATTCACAAAATGAAATAAAAGCTAACGATTCACTATTGCAATAAAGAATTTCACTATTTTACTATTCACACTTACTTCCATTTCTGTTCAAACGAGGCATTTCCTGCGCCACGATCGTTCGAAGTAACATAATCGATTTTTCTGAACTGCATGAAACAATCGATCAGGGAGCGTCTTTTTTTAAAGTGTATTCACGCGATAGAGTAAAAGATAGGAAACAGTGCGAGTACGTGTACAAATAGACGTGTGGCATCATGTAGAAACAGGAACACGTAAAGCTTGCATACGAAACGAGCGAACGTAGCGATCACGACACTATCAGTATCCCGTAGATATCTCAAACAACGAGAAAGGTGCGTGCAAAGTGCTTTCGTGATATCATCGGGACGCCGCGACGGCGCCGGCCTCAATGGTAAACGATAACCCCCTTGCTGTGATACTATGCCACTATGTCTCGTAATTAACCTCTTGGGTACGAGGATCGACTATAGTCGATAGCCGCCGAACGCATCCCCATGATCGATTAAATTTGACAACTGCAAAAAACATACAGCATACAGCCTATTGTCATCTCTTGACTGTTTACGTCCTCCTGTTTAGGCGTTCTATGCACTTCGTTATAGGTAAGTAATTTGTCACCTTTTATGAAAGGTTTTACATAATTATTATTAGATTTCACTCATTTTAAATAAATATTATGACTGCAATGTCAAGTGACATTACGTAGCAAACCAAAGAGGTTAATACTCGTTAGCGTTCGTAATGTCCGTTGTCCACGTTGTAGTTTTGCTATTTAAATCTGTCTTCATTATCGAGATCCCATAGAATCGTCGACTATGTGCAATATATTTTCATCTGGCAATAAATGACTGTAACAGGAATGGATACTGGTTGCCAGAGTAGTTGGCATATAAACAGAGAAATATAGAGGTTCATAGATACATTTGCAGCAGTCAGCAACATTTATCCAATGAAGTCTATAGGTTTGTTAAATCGAAATGTTTGCGATGATCGCTATATTGGTATCTATGTTGAGAGGGAAGTATTGAGATTAAGACTTTGGATCTTCGTACAAATTTATATTGATGGGAATATAATTAAAAAAATTATTATAATAAACTAATTATTATACGGTAATAAGTTAAAGGTTACAATGTTATATGAGTAAAAGTAGGTCTTAAAATCATAAAATAAATATAGAAGTAACAAAGTAAATAGAATAATTTAAGGTTAAAAGAAATAGGGTTATAAGATAGTAAGGTAGGGATTGTACATCATATTAGTAAAATTACGAGGTTTTAAGGTAATATTAACAGAGTTAGAGAGCAATTTAACGACTTATGAAATTTGATAACAAAATATTTAGACAAAAACGTTTTAAAACATATTGTCACGCCATCTTTTACGACTAATTACTATTGATTTTACATTTAAAAGACATTTACATATTTCTCTTGAGAGGGGTATCTTTATTTGTGAGAAATAGAACCACCTTCTTTATTCATCACACTGATTTTCGAAATTAAATGTAGTTAAAAGCATTTGAAAGCATCTCGTATCCAAGCGATTGGGGAAATAAAAGAAAATACCGAGGGTGACCTAACCTCGATTCGTAAAAGTGCCAATAAAAGTGGAGAAGGCGTTGATAATAGCGTACAGTTGTTGAAAGAGATTGTAGTTCGAAGGCGACCGTTACATTTGGACGTAGAATAATATTTTACGAATAAAGCGTTATGACGGTACTCAGGGTACATTTTATGATATTTATAGTGTGTTTATTACGAGCATAGACCGATAAATATATTTGCATATATGCACATTAACTGCGTATGGAACTTTACTTCGTCTGTGGTATGCATTTAATACATGAAAAATGCATTAAAATGAAAAATATAAATTACGTTGAATTGGAAAATTAAAAGTAACTATTGAAATTAATGTCAATTCGTTTTTGTTTTCAACTTCCATTAGATCTCACGTTCGTTAAGCTAATACTTGCTCCAACAAGGATTACATCTAGAATAGAATTCCGACGCTTTGGAAATAAAAGCAGGAAATTTTCCGCATAATTCTTCGGGTTATGTCGACTTTTCATGTAGCCCACCGTCTTCGTTATCAATACAGGAAGACGTGACCCGTAACGATTCGAGATTTCCTTGGCTCTGAGACTCTGTACTTTTCATTCATTCCACTGAGCGAAGTAGAATGAAGCAGGTTCAGGGCAGACCGCTATTTCGCTCGCCTAGTCTATTTAAAATTCTGTTTAAAGCTTAAGATGATGATCAACCACAAAGTTTTCCTCTTTCTTTTATTCCTGACTATCGTCTTTCGACACTTTGTCATTAAGCTCTGTATTATTTCGCAATGTAATCTCATACCCTAACCTCAAACCAAAGAAAATAAAAAATTTATTAATTTTCTCTTCTATTTCTTTAGCGTTTCGTAGATATTTTTTGTTTAATTACTTTCTGATTCTTTTCTTTTTCAATTTTTCGATTTTCAATTTCCTCAATTAAAAGAATAAAAATCAGAACTTTTTCTTCCTCAATCCCTTAATCTTCAATTACTAAAGTGAAATAGAAATATACTGAGCCTTTGGTAAGATTTTGAAATACCTCGATAAAAAGAATTAAATTTTAATTCGTAGACTGTAATTACAACGAGTACTCTAATATTCCACAAGACTATTTAACGATCATATGGAATTTCTCTTTTCAACTGGGACGAAATATGAAATTCGAATTCTGTAAAAAATTGTCTTTTATCCAAGCAAAAGTTAACAGGAATTATTACTTTCATGATTGGGAAACTTCCAACCTTCGAAATTACAGTTTCTGAAGTTTTAACAATAGCATACAAATTGCACCTTTCACGAAGGAAACTTTCATCGATCGTTAAACCTTCAATCGAATATCCTTCGATTTGCAACTCGTAACATTTATATTAAACATTCACTGCTAATCAAAGTTTAATTACATATACCATACACGATTATAGCGTAAACTCGTAAATAATTTAGCAAATTTCAAATTCTAATAACTTGCAAACTAATGCAATCGGAAGGATCTTCAACAATCATGGACAATTTTTACTTAAATTTCTTTGATTCTTTTATTCGCGTCCCGTACTCGAATCGTAAAATATCGAGTCGAACAATCGTCATGAACTGTCAAGGCTAAATAAAAAAAAAAAAACAAACGTGGAAGTACACTTTGACGAAATGATTCTCCATCGAGAAGGAACTCGACGTAGCCGCGACTTGCAATTTCCGCTTTGAAACAACTATGTGAAACTCGAAGGTTCAAACTTCAAAGGAACTAGCTGTTCGCGTATAATTGCGTGGTCAGTTAACGATCTGTCCTGCTTGCTACGACCTGAAAAAAAGAGAGAAAGGGAGCGAGAGAGCAAGCGAGAGGGGAAAAGGTAGCAGCGACCGCGCTGCAAGAACTGCTCGGTGACTCTCAGTCAGTAAAAATGGCGACTCTTGGGTCAATCTACGCGTTGAAAGTGGGTCACTTTGCAGTGGCACACTGCCAACGCTCTCACGTGCGAGCCGTCCCATGCCTGCTGCAGTCTGAAACTGGCAACCACCTTTCGCCAGGGGCGGCCCAACAGGGTTGTTAGTCAGGTAATTGTTTGAACAATGAAGTCTCGTTGATTCTAATTGGCTTTACAACGTTTTTTTTTTTTTTGTTAATTTTCTATAGTGTTGTTGTTTAAAAGAATCAATGGATGTTACGATTTAGAATCAAATTCTTACAAGATAAAAATTATGTGCGTTGGTTAATAGATCTGTGGCGAATAATGAGAGTGCGTATTACACTTTTAAGTTCCATATTTTTATTCTAAATTCAACAAAAAATATGTATTTTATAGCTTACGTGCGTGGTATATGCAGGACAGAATTTGGATGTGTTATATTATAATAGTGTAGGTACTTAGTATAACAGCAATCTGGTAAAAAGTGGCTATAAAGTATACTCGCACATGCTATTATTTTTTAATGAAGCATTTGTTGACCTTAATTGATTTCTCAACGTCTTTTTAGAAAATTCATTGCTAGAAAATTATTGATATTTTGTGGTCATTATCTTAGGAAAGCGTAATCTTAACAATGAATAATCTTAAAATTTATCTATGTCAAGTTTGGAAATGTATAATTAGAATGTAGCAAATGACAACCTTCGGTAGAAAATTATTGGTTGGTTGTTTGTACCTTGACTGTTTAAGTGGAAGGTTTGGATATAATTTTTATACTTGGAATTCTCGTTTTTTCTTTAATACATATAGGCATAGCGATATTTTTAGTCAGGGTTAAATTTCTTTCGCTCCTTTAAACGGCTTTAATAATAATGCAAGGATATAAGCGGTAAGGGTAAAGGTCTAACTGCATTCAATGCGATAGGAAGGAGTAAAAGGCACGAGAGATATAGCTACTTTATTTTTCACTGTCGTTCCATCACTATTGTATTTCATTCTCTTCAATACAATTTTTCGCGAACTTCTTGGAATATTTAAAAATAAAGTTACATTAAGAAAGAGATAAAGAAAATTAGTAGATGCAAGAATGTAATTATTTTTGATCATTGAAATTTTGATGGAATTGAATTTTTGGTGAAATTAATATCACGGTTTAATAAAAGTCTTGTGCGAAATGATATTGCACTCATGGTCAAGCTTTAGATACTACAATGAAGATACAAAAATAAGAAAAATTCCTAAAACGTGTTTCATTATCATGAATATATTTCAAAATCATGAAAGATATAATTTCTTACATATTTCATATTTAGAAAAAAGATTAAGGAAATGAAAAGAAATAGATACATAATGAAATTTATATACCTACGCGAAATTAGAATCTGTACAAAAATTAACAAAAATCTTAAATTACACGTGTAAAAATATCTTAACACATTTTTCAATCTTTGCGCAAGAAGAAGAAGGTTCGTTAGATTCGCGGGTAGAATGAGAAATTATAAACAGGAAGAAACACGACACGACATCGCCATCCAAGAGATAACACGGTTGGTAGAAAACATTTCTCGCGGTGAAAACCATTCGGAGGGAAACCTCGGCCGGTTTCCCGTGTTTTTATCATCTTTACCTTTTATCTCGTCGCTCCTTTCAAATCAACAACGAAGAGCCGTGAAAGGAAGAAGCTCGCGCCTCGTATCAACGTTTGCAACTCGCAGCAGTCACCTTTTACGTCTTTCGAATAATTTGAACGATCGCATCGCAAAAGTTACACCGGCGAATAATTCCAGCTTGTTCGTTCGAATTGGGAACGTCAAAGCGGGTTATCTATCATTTCGAAAAAGAATTGCTCGATAATTCAACGCAGGCACCGTTTCGAGAACCGTAAAATATTATGCGAAATCGGGTCATCCACGGGGTGAGAATACACGCAGACTCGCGGAAATATTCGAGCATTCGTAGATACATTTTATGAATAAATTATAATATTATTCATAATATTCATAATATACGCGCGTTATACGAAATATTTTGAAATTTCATTGACGCTGCTACGAAACTCGGTTATAATGATCATATTGTTGATCGAAAGTTCTAAACAGAGCGGAAAACATATACAGAAATTAGAAGATATTAAGTACAAATAGTAAATATTACGCAAAGATTGCCATCATATTAATAAATTTCAATATTTTATAGCATATTTTATTATATACACTTAGTATAATATACCTAAGATGGATTGTTATTTATAGTACATTAAAAATTGCCTACTTCACCTCATGACAGTCGTATCTCGTTGCAGTGGTAATGACAATCCCAAAGTGAGATGAACATTTTTTAAATGATAAACGCTCAAATACTTTCCTGAACCGCTATATACTTAAATGGGTACCAGTCGAACATCGGATAGAGAACGATATTGTTCAAGACTTCTAATATATAAAAATGCTTGTGCATAGATTATTTCACACGAGTAATATGTGCCGGTCGGTATCCGAAGCTCGAACACGTACTTTTATTGGTTTTATGCACGCAACTACGTTTACCATTTTAAGACTTCATGTCGCTGATTCTATTTTAACGATTATTCGATGCTCGAACTGCCATTACGTATGTTACCATGTGTGTTACCATCTTTGCCATTTATAGTTATGTCATGTATGAAAATGTCGGAGATATTATTTTCCAATGTTGCTGCCTTTCATTTTATTTAATATACGGTCAATCCTTTTGTCAACCAACACGTTCGTTTCTTCTTTTTTTCTTTCTGCTCTTATCCCTTTTGAGTCGTAACCGTCTATACTTCATTATTTATACCCTTTGACATAAACGAATAAAAAAATAGAATGGAATTCTTTTACAGAAATATTATGGATTTTCTTTAGCTTATAACAGTTTATATCGCAACGTCTATAGCTGTTTAAACGAGTGAATAAAATAAAAATTTTTTTATAGTAAACATTTGGACTTTTCTCCTCGTTTATAGCTGCTGAAATGAGCGAATGAGAGAATAAAATAGATGCCTTTTTTTTATGGATATAATTTGGATTTTTTATAACGCAAGAATTGAGAACGAGTACAATTCCCCAAGAGGCAACGAAGAGCGGCCAGCGAATCCTATGCGTCCTCGTTTCCCTTTGAAATACTTGCCAATAAAGGCATAATTTATGTTTCTCCAGGGAGAAGGAAATTCCAAGAACAAACGATCATCGAGCACTTAGTATCTAACTGTTCGCACCTATTACGGCACTATCTGTTTGGAATCATATTGAGATATAAAAATGAAACATCCCTTGAGGAAACATTGCGTGTTTCGAAATTACTTCTTCTTTATTTTATCACTTTTCGTATATGGTGTGTTTTATTCTTCTTCGATCATTCTCTTCTTTTTTATTCCTTTGTCCAGATGGATGGAATTTGATTAAATTTGCAAGAGTATGATCGAAGCGGCTACAATTAGACTGCGGATATTTAGACTACAGACAACTGCAACGTCTCTTCGATCAAGCCTTCGCGTACCGCAAATCACAAATACCAAATTCGCGTGACCTCTCCAGCGCATGAAAACAGATTGAAAAATCTAATCCTCCCTTGGTTATTGCCTGCGTGCCTACTATGAGCGTTAATTATCCGAGGGTATAAATAAAGATCTCTCGTTAATCCCTTGGCTCGTTAAATTCATCGAACTGCAACGTTTTTTTGGCTTTTTCTAGCGCATGACGTCGACGAGCGAGTGCCTTTCTGCAGAATTTACAGAATCGCAAGTTACAAGCTGTCAGGATTAAAAAATATCCTGACATAACGGTAACAAATTTGACAATAAAGTATGCAACACTTAATAAATTAATTTAGAAGATCTCGAGGTATCTGAAATTATAAAGGAGAAATCATAAAGAAGTACTTGCAACTTGTCAGTTTACTAATGTTACTAGTTGGTAAATAATCGTGTAAGAGGCACCAGGCTTCCATAAAAATCGATCTCCCCGTCGGTCTAGCCCCGATCAACGCGAAACTGGTGCACACGGCCAGTTGCTGGGGCGACTGACTGTGTGAAAAGTCGCATAATAACAGTAATGGTAAAAAGTACAGCCAGCATTTACAACGTTGCGTGAGGAATGATAGTCATCGACGTGTGCCCGTCACGCCACCACCGGAGGCAGCCAACCCCCTTTTGCCTCTGGCGACGCGCTCTCTCACCCAGAAAATTTCCAACCCTTCCACACTCTCGCGACCACGACGTAGCTTTCTTTTTTCTTCTTCAATTTCTTCTTCTTTCTTTCAGCTTTCTTTCTTTGCTTTTACACTCGAGAACAGAGGAAAGCATGTGGAACTGTCGCAATTCATAGCTTGGAGAGAAGTTTCAAGAGCGGCTATTTGCTAAAATGCAAGTGAAAAACGTAGTTGCGAGGATACAGAGTAGCCTCTTAGAGGAAAACGAGAATTTCTTTCGCTTTTTCTCTGATTCCTTCCGTCTCTTATTAGTGATACTTTGCGTCTCTTATTAGCGATACGTTGGTCGCGCGTTATATTGTTGCGATGTGCGTGAATGAGAAATTTTAGAAACGTAGGGAACTGTGTCTGCAAATTTTTCCTATATCGATTATTAAACAATCCACTTCTTTTTGGACATCCTATTAATTTTACAATAATTTTTATTTGCGAATCGTCGAATGTGCACGTATAAAGTGATTTTTTGCATTTAGTTGAATTATCTTTCGATTATTTCTTTGATATTTTTGTAGATTTCGTATTCCATTGTCATGCACAGTTGTCTGCTAGGAGATTTGAGATATCGCGGCTTCTAAAATTTAGAGAAACCTTATGTTATATACAATTGAATCCAAAGAACCGAGTTTTGCCATAAAAATGTATAAAATTTGTGAATTCACCAGCGGCTATTGCTTAACATTTTCCATAACATAAGCGCTTAGAGTGAAAAGATTTGCATACCAGTGGGTTAAACAATTCACCTCTATCTTTTCCTTTTATAATAATATATCTCCTATGTTTAATTTTCACTGACAGTAATCCTCCGAGTCATATTTTCCTAGCTGTCATTTAATAAATTGATTGACTATTATTATTTCGATTTCGTGGACATTTACAAGCTTACATCCGATAGCGATCAGGTTATCAAGCTGAAGATGACTTCATTTAAACGATGCGAGAAACACGAGGTGGTAATGGGGTTGAGCTTACAGAGTTTGCCAAGAGATTCTCTTTAACGAGCTTGAGGATAATTTTACAACGCCTACAGTATTCGATTATTCCTAATGGATTCCTATAGTAGTAAATTTCAAGCTTTCGCCGTTACAAATTAATTTGATCGAACTTTGTAGTACTTAGGCTACTTTACATTCTCATAAAATACTCTTTATAAATCTAAATCTTTTCCTTTAAAGAGCAAACTTCGTAACATAAATCTTTATTCCACGCGAATTTACATCTGTATTATGGTAAGTTTCAATGAACTGAATATTTATAACACCTTTTGAAGAATATTCTTTTTTTAAATCAAAGAAGACGAATGAAACTATTGGTTTTCGTTTTTTCAGTTCTACTAAACACGAATTCTGTTTTCCAGAGATTTCATTCTTTTCTTTCTACGATAATCAAATTGTTTTATTTTCAACAAATATCGCTTCTTCAGTGGAAACATAAGAAAATTATTGAACCATTTATTTTCTTATTACATCGGCTTTTAATTCATACATATATCAATTTCACACCAAGCGACAAATTATGTTGAAAACATGAGAAATACGTGATATTTCATCGGTGATACCGCACGTCCGTCTGCTGTACGTGGCGGAACTTCTTTCCCGCTGTGATAAATTCCCACTATTACCGAAGATATCAGTTTCTAGATTTATTGGCTGCTTAAATATTCTACTAGGTATCGTAGCTAGTGGCAAATTTTGTGCAACAGATAGCTACGGTTTAAGCGTTGTGTCAAGTGTACAATCATCCCTGTGGATGTCCTGTGGTTCTATCAAGGCACAATTCGCTTTTCTACCAAAAATTGAAATTCGATATTGAACTCATAACTCACGGTCGTACCTACGTGCACGCTGCGATTCGAGACATTCTCTCTTTAAAAGCTAACGAGAGCTTAACTTTGTTTCAAACTTGAAACATTGATTAATAGCTCGATAATAGCCAATAGCGTCATTTTTCCTGGTATAGCAGCTTCCGTAACGTATCGAGGTGTTAAAATTAAAGCATCGATCAGTAGAAGCGTTGTATGGAGGATTTTATAAGAACAAATTTTCAAAGAAGTAATTGAGCTTTCCGAACGAAGAGCCTATAGAAATATTCTTCAGTCAAATAGCCGAATTACTTTGGAGCCTGTCTTTTAAAAATTCTCCCATTTTAATTGTTAATGGAAACGTAGTATTAAAAAACTAGAACTAAACTAGCCACTGTATTTTATAGTATTCATGGGTAGAACATATTTCGTGAGCTAATGTCTCTTCAAATTTCTAACAATTTCATCGTCGGCAAGGTAGAACCTAGAAATCTCCAGCGAAATGATATTACGACGCGACGAAAGGTATGTAGAATCTTGTCAGGTGAAAATACGACGAATAGATTTCATAGTCTCGGACGTAAACTACCTTCGAATTTGTAGGATATCTAAGATGCTAAAGAGTATTTGCCAGAAATTTGAGATTGGCAGACGCAGCTGGTGTTGAACAATGAACTTGTGAAAATGTGACACAATATATGGGAATTACGCACAACTGGCACCGCACATAAATTTCAAGCAGTTACGTTATTATCGTCTCTGTAGGCAAAAGTTGTCCTTTGTTTGATACAGGGGAAGTTGACTGATTAGATTTCCGTAATTCGAACTTTAACTTAAACTTTCAACGTTCTCGACGAATCTCTCTTTTTAAGCAAATTAAACTCTTACATACCGCGTAAATAAGTGAAAAGTTTTAACGAAGAGAATTATTGAATTTTGCCATAAAATGTATCCATTAATTTTGAATTCTCCATCTATTACAATTATTCAATTCTATTCAAGTAATATTGAAACTTTGATTGGTTCAGGTATGTATCGAAAAAGTTGGAAGTAAATTTATATTAGAAACTTATGCTAATAATGACTATTGCCGATAAACTTTAATTTTTCCGAAACTTCGTTTAATAAAGTTGAAAGTTAATCGCAATGGGCAATGCGATTAATTACAGTAATTAAATCGTTACGTTTCTTTTTAGTAGTTTAAGCAAACGAGTTTGAATAAGTTAGACGAAGTCGGTAAAAAACTTGAACGTTTCATCTCACAGGGGTTTGAACAGGTCATTGCTCGACCATTGCAACCCTCGTTCGTTTCAACTTAGATTAGCATGATGGCCTTTTTCGTAGAAGTACTAATTCAGATTCTAATAATAATCGAAAAAGGAGAGCTGGCCAAAAGCATAGGACTCTATTGGCAATAAACCTATTTCATTTACAACGTCTCACATATTTCAGTCACTGTTATTTGTTGCTGTATCGTAATAATTAAGTGTTATTAATATCACGACTGTAAGTTACTCCACATTATAAATTTCATCATACGTACCGCAATTATTAATATTTATTTTTTGTAAAGAATTGGAAAAGTAGTATTTTATATTTGCCTAAAGACTTTCGTAATAAAAAATGTTTATCTGTAGAATTTGGTACGTATTATTACGAAACTTGATATTTATTAATTTTGATAACTTACGACTTGTAAACTTCCACTAATAGAAATGCAAGAAATCTAGACGATAAAAAGGTAATTATTTTCATTCTTGAATGCTTTGTTATTTTATCAAACTGTTTTATGAGATCGAGCTAAAACGTTATATTCTTTAATCTAGGAATAATTATTAGACAATCGATTGCATTATTTATTAATTGTCAAACATTTCTTCCTAACGTTCTAACAAATTTCTGTGGCATCTTTCTCATTTTTCTTGGAAAAAGGATGGTCGAGTGATTTAAATCGAGCCCGTTGTCTTCAGCAGATTGCACAGAGAATTGTTCCTAGCAAATTTTTTGATATATCGCCTCGCTTGACCCACATTTGTGGGCTAAGAATCCGCAATTATGTATGTCATGTCTGTTTGCAATGAAAACAGCCATCAGAGCCAGAGACAGTTCTGAACGAACGAAATATTTCTAAAATAAATTTCTGTCTTTCAAAACATGTCCAAAGGAAGAGATGCTAATTTGACATTAAATAAGAAATCTAGATGTTGGCTTTAACGCAAGTACTTTCGATAAACGTGCAATTAGAAATTCTTCTTTGCAAATACCGACGATCCTACTCGTTCCTCTTGAAAGCTTGATATTTTACGGTTGTAAGAATCATGTACGCGATATGAAAACTATTAAAAGTTATTTGAGACCTATTTTAACAATTAGAAATTCGTGAATTTTATGGTTTGACGTAACGCAATTATTAAATTTGAATTTCCCGATGAATTCAGATATTTGTATTATATTTTTTAAGATTATGCAAAATATTAGAAGCGTATTATTATCAATCGGGATGTGATCCTTCAGAGAAAAGGAATTAAAAACCATAAGTAGAATTTTATTAAATATTGACTTGTTTTTAAGAAAAGTGGCACGAAAATGCGTCAAATATTCGTGCGATTAATGACTTGATAGATAACGTACGTTATATAAAATATATAATGTGTTCATATTTTGTATAACAAACGAATAATATCCGGAAACATCGATATGAAAATATTTTTGCTTTCAAATCATCAATCGCGTGTTCCGTATCGAAACGCACCGTATCCTTAGTTGGCTCCATTTTGAATATTTCATGCAGCTCATCCGGCAGAATTGACGACTCTATAAAATATGAATATCATTATTTCGGGGACGACTAGCGGTGAGGATGTCTCGTGAATAATTTCCGCGTGCTCAAACATTTCGACCTCTGTCGCATAAAAGTTTCGCGCTTTTCTCCTTCTCTCACATTGTTTTACATTTTCGAAATGGCCTCTCCGCTGTGAATATTTTTCGAGGCATCACATCGGAAAGCAAAGTAGACGATGCTTTCAGTGCTTAATTGTAAGCTGTACACTCGATGTCAGTTCCTTTCACCGAGCTTCCTGCACGTACTTTCGAAATATTCTACGCGCAAGCTCGGCCATTCTAGTTCCTTCAATCGTGGAATAAAATATTTCGACAATTGCATAGTACATTGACTTTTCCCAGTTTTGTCGATTTAATTTCAGTCTTTTTTAAAAGCTTTATTCTATTAGCGAAACCAGAAATATGGGCAAGCTTGATTAAATAATGTATTTCTATTGTCCTGTTAAGTGACGAAGTCCTACATTTTCCTTTGTTTGCTTAATGTTCAAAATTTACTCGAATTTACTTAATGTTCAAAACGTTGATCACTTAATTCGTGAATTATAAAATTGAAGGAAATTGTTCGAGTACGTTGTCAGGTCGCTAATATTATTAATAGCAACAAGGTTTTATGAATGCTCTTTGTGGTAAAAAAAGCCCTTTAAAGACTTTAGCTGAAGATTCTTTTTTTATTAATTTTATTAATCGAAGACAGCCAATGGCTCTCTGTTAAAACTTAACAATGTTAATATTAAACTAATTTTAGCGCAGAAATCAATTTTGTTTCAACATGCAACCCCTATACCGTTAATTCTGTTTCTCTTTGAGTGAAATTTTATTCCATCTATATTTTAGTCTAGAAAATTACGAATTAAGAATTTCATATAATTTGAAAAACGTTCAATTTAACTTTAGAATTCTACGGCATTTATTGTAAGTTGGCTGCTACGAATAAAAAATATGTAAGCGTAAAATTGTATGACCAGAAACATTCGGAGAATTTTTCTTACTCGTTTAAATTGAGATTTATCTTGTTCGTTGAAATAGAAAGATGCATAATAAATAATTCTCAGAAATAATGACGTTATCTAGCATAACGTACGATGAATATATAAAAGTGACGAAGACTGTGAGCACACGAAATCGATTGCAAAATCACGCAGGTGCCAGTCAGGGAAAGGCTATAACAAAGTATGCGAGCCACTTTCGAAAGAAGTTTGATATTTTCGAGCTAGACGTGAGAAAGCATGATGAAACAACGAACATGAAGTAATCTGTGTAACGCGTTTCCTTAGCATACTGCATGCAGCTGTGAATCTAGGACACGTTTCGCCAATTTTCCGTAAAAATTCTTCTAATTCTATATCCTGAACAGTTTCTACAGATCGTAACTCTAAAATTAACTGTTTGAGATAGGAAGTTGAAAACCAAATATTCGTCGTTCATGACAAAAGAATTGGATCAACGTTAAAATGAATTTTGTTAAAGACAGATCCACTTTCCCTATTTTGTCAACATCAAGAAACAAATCTTTCAATCTTTCGACCATTTAATGATTCTAACATGGAATGCTTTTTGCTCAAATTCGTATATGTTCCAATTAAATTTAGTAACCAAGTTAAAAGCAATTAAATCGAAGATTTCTATTTATTTGTCATTTTTATGATTATAGGATATTAAGATTCAGATTTCAGGGACGAAAGGGAACGATTCGCTTATTACTGGTATACGTAAGAAAACAGAAGGGAAATTACTTTAAAAGCAAGCAAAAATGTACGTGCGTGGTGGTTCTCAACTTTCGTGTTCATCAATGAACTTGTACTCCCAAAGTGATCTCTTACGTAACATCAAGTAATACATTACGCAACAGAGAAAGTTGCATAACGTGGAATAAGTGCATCATACTTTAATGAACAATGATTCTTTTTCTTAGAAAGTCAAGTATCGCCTTATACGATTTTATCGTTGTAAATTTCCTTGGGGTACGTGTAACGTAATATTTGAGATCTATTTGCGTCGTTTTAAATTGGAACGTCCTAGAATTTCGATATGGAAGTACGTTTTACAAATGATTTTACACAGTGTCGACAAAAGACGCAGGTAGAATCAGCAGTTCGCTCGTAATGTATTCGTGTACGTGTTAAATTTGACTTTCGTCGATGTAACGCGATCGAAGATGAAAATGGATCGTGCTACCCGATACAATTAAGGAGAAAATTGGTTACACTGCCGGTGACATCCTTCTAGAGAATCGAGAACACCCGCTTGCATTTTAATAGTTGTTTGTTTCGATGAAAATGATGTTGACTTAATTGCTCTGCTCTCGATATCTTACATTCTACGTTGTTTCTTGTATCGCGTGTCAGAAAAATAGATTTATCTTATTAATGATCGATAGGAGCAAGATCTTTTCTCAGACTAGGAAAGATATTTGATTTTAGGTCCGCTTGAACCATAAAATATCGACTAACGATATTAATTGACTCTTATAAATTGCGAGCTGTAACTTGCACATTTTTCTTGCATAAATGCTTCTCATAAATTGCAAATTGAGTTGTTGACGTTGTTAGTGTAATTTACGAGTGTCCGCAATAAAACGATAGTTATACTGTAATTAGTATTAAAGTAGAAATGAAATTACTTGACATAAATAATTTTATAGGAAAGAAATCACGTAACGATTAAATCAGTAATATTACTAATAGTACGATCTACAAGTTGTTCACAGTGAAAAATAATCATTACCTGTCTCAAATTAACTAATTGATTAACTCTGCTTCTGTACCATATACTTATGTACAATAATATAATCTACAATTTATAAAATGCTTATAATTCACATACAATAGGACACAAATTAATGTTTCATATATAACACGATATCTCGTAAACTAAAGATTAAAATATGAAAATTCGACGATAAAAGACGACAGATTAAACCACGGTTTGAAAGCAACCAAGAAAGAAAAGAGATCGAGGTTTCTTTATAAAGCGTTGTTGAAGAATGGTTATAGCTGATAACAACGAAACTTCGTGTTATTCTGTAATCGTCGTTGTTTGTTATCACATCGAATTCGTAACTAGTCCAAGACTAACAGATGGTGTACGGAATGTAGCCATGGCTCGCGACTTTGAGCTGAAAGTTAGGTGCGCGTGAGTCCGCAGTGCAGACTGCAGTGTCTTTACGTCTCTACTTTCCGAGCGTTCACCTTCTAACGAATAGCAAACAAAAAGCTGCGTTTTACCCTAGCTGGATAAAATGGAGGATAGAATAACAGGGACGAAGCAACGAGCCAAGCTCGTTAAATAACTTAAACTGTTCGCTCGGTTATGTTGAAACTTGATCATCATTATCGAGGTCAATCGCTTCGTTTTTAAACACTGTCACGTTAATCGCGTGCGCCTTGATACTAAATTTAAAGAATTTTAGAAAAATCCTACCAGTTTTCATTTGACTTTCTGTTACATCGAAAAGGTCTAAAGATATATTCATGTAAATATACTTCATTTAGAATGCATCGAAACTATTGCATTTTTTCAATTTACTAAACCAATATGTACTTTAGAAAACTTTAGAAAAGATACCAATCGTTTAAAACAAATTTCTTTTAAATCGCTGCAGTATTAGATTCTATAATCCTCACAAAATAGAAACACAAAAACTTTGTGTTTTTAAATACGAAATTTTCCAATGCAATTTCAATCACAGTTTCGTTGCCAAAATATTATTTCCAAATGTACTTTAGAAAATTTGAATACCAATCGTTTAAAACAAGTTCGTTTTAAATCGCTGCAGTATTAGATTCTATAATCCTCACAAAAAAGATCTATCAGTACAACAGTTTCTTTGTTAAAAAAAAACCCTGCTTTTAAATATAGGAAAATTTTCCAATGCAATTTCAATCACAGTTTCGTTGCCAAAATGTTATTTCCAAATGTACTTTAGAAAAGTTGAATACCAATCGTTTAAAACAAGTTTGTTTTAAATCGCTGCAGTATTAGGTTCTATAATCCTCACAAAAAGGATCTATCAATACAACAGTTTCTTTGTTAAAAAAAAAACCCTGCTTTTAAATATAGGAAAATTTTCCAATGCAATTTCTATCGCAGTTTCGTTGCCAAAATGTTATTTCCGAATTGACGAGTAATCCAAATGTTAGAAGGTATGATAGTCGTCGTTATTTAAAAGAAAACTTCTACAGAAAGAAGACTCCGGATAAATCGATAAATAGGTCCTGTAGTATCCTATGGCGCATTGTATCCAAACGCATTGGGTTGAAATTTTCAAATAGTAGGACTTTTTGGGACAGGTTAATGCGGCAAGAAAGCGCATCATGCATAAAGGATCAAAGCTTTGGTCACGTCGCGTCGTCGTATCGTCGCG
>NT_177143.1:379898-392462 GCF_000188095.3 Bombus impatiens | reverse complement strand
ACGACAAACCGCATCCAGCGGACTGAAGCGAAATGGAGCGTGGATCGGTTGGACCGTTTTGTAAATTTAGAAGTGCGCGTGAAAGATGAAAAGAGCTATTGTAGATGCTACGATTTGGCTACGATTATGGCAACGATTGTAATGAATTATAGCCTGCTGGCTGGTGACAAGTATAATGAAATCTGGGTTTCTTCGTTGGAAATCATCGTTCTAAATCGAAACAAAGCCAGCGTTCCAAGATAAGTATCATAGAAATGTATGAATTTGGTAGAAGAGAGAAGACAATAGCGAATTCTGCGAAAGGACGCGTATTTCTTACACAGAGAGAAAAATGTTCTTAGGTCTCTGAAAGAGGCGATAACTCGTTCCATACATTTTCCACGACTAAATGTTGTAATAGTTTTTTTTTTATTTATTAATATGTGCAATCAATTCTCGCATTGAGAATTTTCAGTAATTTTTTCTGGCATGGCGAAGTGACATGGCTAAATATTTATAATAAGTTAATACTTATTATAGATACGTATAATTTTTAAGTAAATGTAAATAAGTAAATATTACTTAATATAAATAACTAATTAAATCTAGTGTTTAGATCTAGCGGGTAGTGTCTCTTCAGCCTGCGGATCTGGTTCGATTTATCAAGTAATCCGGTAATTAGGGGGGTTTCGATGTTTGTTGACTCTTTTGCTACATCTGTCGCGATATTTTGCTATTTCCTCTTTGACTGTTGGTATGTTGAGGTATTAGCTCGTTGGTGACATACCAGGGTGCATTTATAATGGATCTTAGCGTTTTCGATTGGAAACGTTGAAGTATTTCAATGTTGGAATTACTTGCTGTTCCTCATAGATGTTGTAATAGTGAAAAGTAAATTGTAAAAGGAAAGAGATGTTGAACAATTCAATTTTTAAAAACAACCTTCTTCTATATTGATACATTCTACAATATTTTTAAAAACATCCTTCTTCTTTCCATTCTTCTATATTGTCCATAGAACAGAGTACGCTAATTGTTATGATTCGACAACAGAAAGGACAGAACAACGAATATTGGAAAAAAAATTCGCAGTTCTCTTATTAAGAGTAAAAAGCTGTTCGACGATGTAGACACTGCCTTTTCACATTTTCGTACATTCTTCGGTATATTAGTAACGTGATACACATGCTACCCTAGAAAGTACGTAAAATTGTCCTCTTCAAAATGCCACGTAGCGAGAATTCTTTCTTTCACGAGCGAGTAAAAGAGCAGAATAAAACGAACGTCTTTATGAAAGTCGTAAGAAGCATCACGCGAGGGAAGCGCAATATGCGTGAAGACGAATAAACCATGTAACAATGGGTAACCGAAGTCGCATCCGGACAAAGTACTTTTAATTGCAGCGCAGCGACGTGGTTGACGCTCGTTTTCCATGCGACAAGCAGAGCCTATAACCCGCTCTTGGTCGGCTGTATAAGAACTCGAGCGGCTGTATTTTAAAACGGAGCAGCCTTAGGGCGTGTTCTAATTACGCCGTATCTCTGTATAAAAAGAGTGGCTGCAACACATGTAATTTACGGGGAAGAGGCACCCCGTGATAATTAAGTGCCACGGCATCTATGTCGGCAGGTTGCTTACCCCCCAAAATAAGTCACTTGTAATCGAGGGCTGGAAACGAAATTTCGTGGAAACGAAAGGAGTCATCCTGCCCTGCGTCAGGCGTGAATGAATCGAAATATTCTGCGAGCAACGTTTGATCCTTAAGGGGGAAGTGTGTATTTGTCAATACAGAGACTATCTCGCGTTCTGTTTAATTTGCATTAAGTTTAACGAAAATTAAGCCAATTTAATTCGTGGAAATTTTTACGCGAATATTCGACTTTCTAAAAACAGTTTTTCAAGCGTCTGTTTGTAGACCTAATGAAAAGTAGGCTTGTTGTTTTAAAGGATTGTTCAATATTCAATCAATATTCGTATTACATCTTAAAAAACAAAATTAAATCAACTCTTTTTTCTCTTAGATAGTGAGATTGCTCTTTTAAACTCTCTCAATCAGCATCTGTTTTCTATTGGAAAAACGTCAAACTTTTTGGACCTTTTATCTTCGTTTTGTAATTTAACCTACATTCGTCTATCTTCTTAAGGAACACAGTTAGTTTCCGGCGATTGTTTTTACCTCGTTACCTTCTCACGCAGAAACAAGATTATATTTACTTCGTAAAAGCTGATAGAGAGTACATTATTTTACATCGGAACAATGAATAGTTAATCTTTTTTAAAAGTATTCTGAAAACAGATGTTTTAAATCTGTAGAAAAGCTGTCAAGTAAATCGAGGAAGCTGCGGAGTATGAACTGCGCGATGAAAATGTAGAACGCATCTGGCTAGACCAACTTCCACGTTGTTTCACGACCAACAAAACTCGTAAAAATCGCACGCGTTGCCACATACCTTGACTTTTACAGGGAGATCAATTTTACAGCCGAGTCGTAGCGTCAAATTTGTGAGCCGGTTACAATAATCTTAAACAAGTATTTTGTTTACTACTTAACTTGCTACTTAACTAAAACTTAAAAACAAGGTGGTATAAACTGGAGACAAAGATCTTTTACTACGTCCAGTTTATAAGCATAAAAGTGAACATAGAGTAAATAAAATAAAATTTAAATGGGAAGAGGCTTTATTGCACAAAGAACATAACGACAAAAGAATTGCATTCGTCCGCAGAATAAAGAACAAGAAGGCGAACTAGATAAAAACAGAAAACACCTAACTACAAAGAAGCTTCTTTGTACAATATACAACACAGTATTTTATCTACGTGTGATAGGAAAAGAGTAGCAAGAAAATAATCAAGAATCTAGGCATATCGCCATTTTCCTTGACAGGTAACAAAAAGGATTCAAAAGAACGCGAGCATATCGATCTTTTTTATCTACGGTACAGTGAATATCACAGAAAAAACAAAAAAAAAGGAAAAAACAGACAGACCTTGTGTTCACCGATACCAGAAATACGCTGCTATTCCAAGATCGATAGAACGTCGACGTAACAAGCTCTTAGAACGTCTGTAAACCGAAGTCTCGTATAAATCAACGACTTACTCAGTTCGTTGCGTAAATTTTCCTAAAATCGAAATGAAACGTGAGGGAAGAAACAAGGATCGAATAAACTTGGATTAATTAAAAGTTTTTAAGTACGTTTCTTTAAGTAAATTCGACAAGTTTCGTAATGTTTTGTCTATCTTAGGTCACACAGATTGGCGTTTTAAACTCATTCGTGTTTTACATACGAATTAAAAAATTATTGTTCCTTATAAAGATCACTTTTACATAAGTAAGACTGAAATTTTTTCAAGTGGAAACATTAAAAGTATGTAAAGTAACAGAAGGAGAAAATGGATAAATCGAGACAACGAAATTATCGTTAACGAAGGGTAGAAAAAAATAATGATGTTACAAGCATCACACATTAGCTTTTTAAATCTATCTTGAAATTTATAAAGTTTTATACTATTTTCTTGCTATGTTTATTATAATCTTATGGAAGTCAAACATTTGTTTTTAAACAAGTTAAACAGTAACTATGTATCCGTAGATAGAATTTTATTACGAATTATAATTTATATATCTCTCTTGCTATTTTATAATAATTATTCCTTAAATAGAACAATCATATAACTAAACTCTAAAGTTTACTTATAAAATTCCATATATTTTCCAACGTTGTTACTATAGTGTAAGGATATTTTTTTACACTATCGACATATACAATTTTGCTAACAATGTTAACCCAATTAATGCAAGACAATCTAATGAGCAGAATGAAGAAATATACAACAAGTAAAGTTGATCGATTTGCCTTTTGGAAGACCCGATTACCACAGACATTAAGGCCCAGTCAAGCCAGGCCAAACGAAATCAAACCAAGTCAAACCGTGTTTCAATTACTTAAGCTCGTAGCCTGCCGAGAAAGGATGAGCAACGAGGAGGCGAGAGGAGCAAAGGTTAATCAACAAAAGAAGCCTTCTTCCAAGCAACCTCTAAGCGACTTATTAATTAAAGAGGGGAAAAACGCGCGAGTACAGGTATCACACAGAGACAGACACCGACATGTCAACGTCAGAGGTATCGTAGTTTTATCATCATTTTCTTGCATGATCTCGTTCCCTCCGACAGGAGATATCGACGACGAGTCGCTGGCTCGTGCAATTACGTTGACACAAAGGTGCGATGATGAGTCATCTAATTGTCCATTGAACGCACTCTCTACGACAAACGGCAGTCTTATTCAACTCTACGCCACAGAAATTCAAGGGTGCCAACGTCGTGATAGTTAGCGATATAATATCATTTAGTATTGATTAGTCGACGGGGGGGAGCGAGAATTCTTACCAAGGTAATCCCTGCACGCACGAATGTCACGAAACTGCCTTGTAATCGCGTACAACAATTTGTGCATGTTTGAAGATGTTTGTATAAGTTTGTGCGTGTGTATTTCTATTTGCATAAGTTTGTGTATACGGGGTGTGTCAGGATTTAACAGCCTGACTTTGTCGATACACGAAGATCACAGGATTAAAACAGTATTAATTGACTTTAATATCGCTTTATGACTAAAGAACAACGTTTTAGTATTAAATAAAGTGGCTACTAATATTTTCAAACTTACGGAGCAGATGATACAATACACGTTGAGTTTGTTATCAGAGTTGCTAGACTACCGAATGGTTAACATCTTTAGTTAATAATTACGTGATTGCATAACTCACGAGTTTGTGATTCTAACTTCTTTAATAAAACTTTAAATCACCTATGTTTACGTATCGTTTTTTACTTGATTATACTCATAGAATATATTAACAAAGTTTGACTAATATTAGGTCACCATGTATATATTCGTTTGCGAATGTTTGAACGTGTTTGTGCTAGACAGTGCACGATATCGTGGCGTCGCGTCGTACTCTGTACGAGCTTAGCACGGAACATTTGCCACTGCCTAAATGTCCCGCGCGATTATAATCGAAAATCTATTTAATTGGCTTGCGCAGCGTACTGTAGCGGCCGAATATATTTAGCGAGGGCGAGGCTTACGTTAAATGCCTCCATGTTTAATTACGTGGCACATATTACCGCTCCGTTTCGTTTAATTATTCGATTGCACTCTTGTCAACGTGAATCGTACGGGAAAGGATGGATTAAAGGCTAGAGAATCGTATCATTTGAGGTCTGTTAATGGAAACTGGTAATCCTGCGTGTGATTGTTTAGTATTTGCTTTCGTCGTAAATTTTCCTGTTAGGAAGCGTTATCCAGGACGTTGAGACTTTCAAAAAATATTTCTCTCTTCTTTCTTTTCGGAAAGAATATTAATTAGAGGGGATGAAATAAAAGGATAACGTAACTTTTAATAATTTTACTTTAACATTCAAACTTTACGCGAAGAACTTTTATTCCATGTTCTTGACCTATTTTTACAACGAGATTCTGTCTGGGAACATGAAATTTTACCGCGCATTTTAATATGCCATTGCTTTATAAAACACATTGCAGGATTTCTCTGTTTTCACAGAAACAGAATTAATTAAAAACGTAACGTTAAAAGAATCGACGAAGGGAAAGAGATAATAAAAAAAACGAGTAGCGTTGGAAACGAATGTACGTCGACGATATCTCGGTCTCCATATTCATACAGTTTCATGAACCAGCTTCATTAACCCGGAAATACAGCACGATATCATCAATCCCAAAGCATCCACCTCAAATGAATATATTTTTTCTCAAAATTATCCTAATCATCGTACGAACGAATACTTCGTTTTATTTTTCATTCTTCTTATCATTCCCAGAGGGAGCGAGATATTTCATTACGTGTATTCGATTACGCGTATGTAGGACATCGATCCACGTGTTTAGAGTTGATGAGACATTTTTCCGGCTGATAAAATTCCACTTTTTAAATAGTTCGCGTTGCACGCACTTTGGAATGCTTCATAAAGGCTGATATCGAATATTTATTCACAACCTGATGCTCGCGCGTCGATACCTCAGCCAAAGCAACCAATGCGAACTTGCTTAGGGTTTGTTTAGCGTTAGCTTGGCACGAAGCCACTCTTCAAATCAAGAATATGATACCGAATGATACGGCAGAGAGAGCATTCCCCGTGTGACCTTAGTCGCGAAATCACCTGCACGGTAATCGAGTTCTATCTCGAGGTCGTGCTTCGAGCGAACGTTCAAACCAATCGAATATCCTCGAACTGCACGTTAGAAAGATGAAAGATAAGGACTGAGAGGATAAGGAAGGATATCATGAGTCATATGTACGTGTATTAATATCAGAGTGTTTGGAAAATTAAGCGGTAATTGGGTAATATTACGTATTACTACTTCTGATAACATTTTTTTATTTCTCGAGTAGCTTCGTGATTACCTTTTTTTGTACAATCTTTAATACTTTCTGCAAGCTTTTAAAATATTAGATTTCTCGTTACAAGAGAAGAAATTTTGTAAAGGTCAGAATAAACGACAGATATACGAAGCGGTAACGAAAGATAGTTTACGAAACTGGAGATGTAAAAAGACGCGATAGGTTTACGTGTATCTTTTAAAAGCAGCAAATAAACTTAATATACATAAACGACAGAATAGGCGTTACCGATATGACGAAAAATTTTCAGTATAAAAGTTACTTAAATTCATAGCGTATCGATTTTATACATCCGCTATTGTATAGCTGATGAACAGAAGGGACGAGCTTGAATATTCTATCTAAATTCAGACGCTTTTTGTCTATTCGTACATAAAGTCTAAGGTTGGCTTAAAATACGATATCCTTCCTTCCTCTTCGAAATCAAATTTCAAAGCTCTCTTCGAAGGATGGAAATACCAAATGGAAATTCATTGTTACTCAGCACTTTTCATTTGCTATTGTATCTCGATACTCATGATGATACTCAGAATCGGCCTTGGTAATTTTCCGAAATGAAAGCAACACGAGACATCTTCGGTAAATTATACGTCGAAATTAGACGAATTTAATTAAGTATCTCGTTCGTTACGGTTTGATAACGTCGGACAACATGAGTAAAACCGAACGTTTTACTGCAACGACCGACTGCGAGCTTATTCTTGTGCAATTTGCAAATGTGCCCACGGCCACACTGCACAAAACCATGTGGTACGGTAATAGTGGCCGCTGGCACGATAGATTCGGATGTACGAAACTATATTTCGATTGGAAATACATTTAGAAAAACGGCGTTATCGCGTAAATCGAGATCTCCTGATCTGTTGACCTTTTGCCATTCGCGAAAATAATAAAAAAGAAAAAAAAGGATAAAGAAGAAGTAGCAAAAAAAGAACAGAGAAAGGGAATTTATATCGTGCTCCGTTGCGCATTGCAGAATAATGACCAGGAAAGCCTGTTTCCCTGCGTGAAATGCTTTTCTTCGAAATCGATACGGAGGAAAGCGAACGAGGCGCGATTTATTCTATTTCCCCTCGTTTCCATGAAAAGTACTTTTATTAAAATTTCCCATCAAGCATGTTTTAAAGACATTTTACGAAAGGTAATCTCGAATTTGTTCCCCAATGAACATACGCGTTGCACATAAATGATATTCAAACGTTTACGTTCTACATGAGTCCTTTTACGAATATATCGTGCGTGTTATACGAAACACGTGGAAATTTCATTGGCATTGTTACGAGACTCGGCCATCGCGATTATAATGGTAAAATTTGAAACAGCTCTGAAAATGGATATACGAGGTACAAGCTATTAAGTGCAAATGCATATTTCGCGGAAATCATAAAATTATTTGAACGGTCAGTTACATTTTAATAAGACTTCGCATTCGGTGAGGCCATTTTTAATACTTGATATATATTTAAAATAGCTATTCATGGTGTACTTTTTGCCACATGTATACCTGCAGTAAATATGTTTCTTAACTTTTACATACGTTCTCAGATTTACAGTTTCAAATTTCACTGATATAATCGTAACAATTTAGTCTCGTCACGGTGACAATGAAATTTCAAAATGTTTTACATTGCGGATATAATAGACGCATAAAAATTTTCTATGGTAAATGTTCAAATACTCTGAACCACTAGCCAATGAGTCACCGTATCTAGTTCAACGTCTTGATTTTCCTTCGAAGCGTCTAAGATTCCTCGATCGATGAAAATCGTTCATCGACAGTAAGAAAGAAAGAAAGACCAGGTATAACGTTGTTTAAGCGTTCCATTGTCCTAGGATCGATATTAACCTTCTTAGTATCGCAATTGCTGCATCAAAAAGATCCAAGAAACGCGACAAACGATAAGGATGGAGATTACGTTTCCTCGAGACTTCGACATTCTGTGAAAATATGATATCTTTCTCGTTACCCCTTCTTGTCGTGATCCCTTCTCGCGATAACCTTATGCAAATCTTTGCTTCTTCACAAGTTCTCCTCTCCTCGCTCTTCCTATTGGGATTAAGTTCTCTTCTCCTCGCTCTTCCTATTGGGATTAAGTTCTCTTCTCGTCACTCTTCCTATTGGGATTATTAAAAATTCAGTCAAGTCGAAAAAAGTTTACAGTGATAAATTCCTTGGAGAAACGCGTAATTCTTGGAGTTGTTCTTCCGAGAGGAATAAATCTAACCGACTCGTTACTTCTGACATCTGTTTCAAACCATTATATATACGAAGCATTGTGTTTGGGCAAGTTGTTGAATAAATGATAACCGAGTGATAAATGTATTCGTTTTTGGGAAAGCAGGATCTTTTTTCACAGATGAATTAATAATTAATCCAACTATCATGGTAATTCTAAATATCAGAAGATGTCTTCTTTACAAACGTGTCGGAAGAGATACGTTTCCACTTTACAAACCATATTTCATGCTTTTCGGTATCTAAGAACGTATAGATTCTAGGAAAGATCTCGTTCTGTTGCCAGCTATTAACAGATTGCGGATATCTACGCAAACTTACATTTTTATGAGTAGAACTAACAATAAGAAAACAGACTTAGATTAAACTTTCAATATTATATCTTTTATTTCAATTTTCCGATCCACGAATGCATAAACATCCACAATCCATCGACTACTAATAAGAACAGCATTTTTTCAGCAGTACAATTATTATCGGAACATCGAAAGGAAGAATAAAATAGAAGATGAAAAATTGGGTAGTAGAAAACGATGGAAACGGAGGAACGCTGGCTGGTTTTACATGCGAACAAGAAATACAAAGGATAGGTTACTAAGTCGGAGTGATAATGACGACCGGAAATGAGCATGATAAATTTCCGTCCAAAATTGTGCCGGCAGTATCCTTCGGACTGGTTGGAGATTAAAAGATTAACGCGAGATCGACGAATCCCGAAGGAATGTAAAGAACGCGAATGATATTACCGGGTGCAATTCGCCTGGATTTAACGATCGGAAAGAGGCAGCTCGAGCTCGTTGGTCCAGGAAATAAGAACGCAAATGAGGGCACCAGGCAGATGGGGAAGAAATATACTGAACCTCTTGAACGGGTGATTGAACTTTCCGAGTCTGAGAACGCATCAGACTCGCGGAGCGTGGAATGCGAGAAATGTCAATTTGAAGCTCGCATTGAAAACAAGTAGGACAACAAAGTATTTCCAATGGATCAATTCTACTTGTGTGTGTTTGACTTTAACGTTCTGAGTCTGAGCACGCGTTAGGAACCTAAGAGAAGCAAGGCAGGCCAAGTTGGAGCTTAAATTTAAGACAAATGAGAGAACGAAGCACGAAGTTTCGATCTTCGTGAGAATTTTGTATGTTCAATGGATAATTTGTATCCGTGTATGTTTCATTCGACTTGGATTAAGCTTCCTGTGTCGGGGGATACGTTAGGAACCTAAGAAACACGACACGTCGATTTAAACCTCGAATGGAAAAGAAATAAAAAAACGAAGCACAAAATTACAATTTCTGTAAGAATTCTATCGTTTTGATGCGAAAGTCGTATTTTATATACTTCCAACAGAATGTAGGATATCGTAGAATATTGTACGATACTTGTCAATGTAATTCTATGACAACAGGAGCACAGAAGGGAGAGAAGATGTGTCGTTGCTAAAAATCCTTGGCAAAAGTAATTATTTGAAAGATTGTTTTTCACTACTTGACAATTTTACTACGAAAATCTTCACTGCGTAATTAACAGAGAATATTCCTACGTTTCCCCCTAATTTATCATTCATTATCTCCCTCGCCATCTTTTTTGAACGTTGTCGCAGTACTTTAATAATTTTAAAGTGGAACTGAATCAATTGCTGTCTCAGCCATTTGTCGCACTTTTTTTTTCATTGCAACACATTCGTTACGGTTTTTTGCATTGCTGTGAGTACAGTCATTTGGATTTCATATGGATGTATTAGGGATTATCGTGTTGCTGGTACAGTTTGGAAGCTCGTAAAATGTATATGGGTCAGTTGTAAATAAATAGTCGTGTTCGATCGTGCAAAAGGCTTATTGTATATCCGCTGTGCATACGTATTTCATTGATCCGGCAAAGGGACTTAAAATACAGAGAGATCTTGACATCGATCGACACGTAGTCTCCCGTCGATGCTGCAATAATATTTGCTCGTATATCGAGCGGAAATAAAAACGTGAAAGGGATGAAAGTGGAATGCAATCAGTGACATAGTCGAGATAATCAATGCCAAGTGTCTTTTATAGAAACATTCGATGAATATCTCTTTATTCTTATCAGAGAAGAAAAGGATGCAAATAATCCTTTGTCATTTTATTTTGTTTTATTATGCAGCAAGCAGAGCAAGAGAAGTTGTTAAATGGAAGAGTTGTTAAATATTTACTAGAATATAATATCGTGATATTAAAATACAATGGTTGCAAAAAATATTGATATTTATTATACCATTGACATACTTAGTTAATTGGGCCCCTACATATATATATAGTATATTAAATTTTTTATTATTTAGTGGTATTTTCGTAGGACTAGAAAAATTCGGTAGTGCGAGAATGAGATGTAAAACCTGATAAAATAAAATTCCATTAGAAAATACGAATAGATGTAAAAATACTTATTGTATGAATAAGAATTTTATTATAGTGGACTCGAACCAATTTGTGTAATTACTTAATTCATTAAGATTATAGAGATTAGCGTGTATATTTGCGCGGTGTGTTCGCATACTATAGTTTAAAAGAATGAAATAATTAATTAAGATCGTGGAGTTTAGGGTGTATTTGGGAATACGTGCACACAATTTGCATAATTCTTGTTAAACAATCGAGTAAACATCAATTTTTGTCAAAGATACTTTTATTTTAAATGTTTCGTGCAATGAGAAAGCTATTCGTCATTGTGATCTTATAATTGAGGAAAGTTTCGAAAAACCTTCCAAGATCACTCGAATATTCATCAAGAGTATTCCTTACTACGGTACTTCATCTTCTGCCTCCATCTCAAAAGCGCCAACTAAAATACGTACACTTAACAAAACCTGCCTCAGACTCCAAGTTTGACATATTCTCCGCGAATATTCCTCGCAACTTATCATCCTTTCAACTCTACCACAAAATAAAATTCGTGCACGATTTAACATCATCTGAACGTGAATCTTTATAAATAGATCGCGGATATCTACGCAAATTTATAATTAATTTATTCGCTCTTATAAAATAAGGAAAAGATGCCTCGCATCTGCTCTATGCAAATAGAAAAACAATCCAAGATCTACGGATAAAAATCTAAAAACAGAGCATGGTCTATTGCGTTATGTTTTCCATAAATTATCATACGTTTAACATCCTCATAAATGAATAAATATTCACGGTGAACTCGCAAGAATTGAGAAAAGGAAAATAAAACTCAAAGAAGCTGATTCTCGATCACGATCTAATATTTTACGTGACTTAATATATTTTTCTATTACGTGCTTTCTACATACGCTCCTGCGCGTTATACTTTTCCGAAATCCATCAAAAATTCACGATCCACTCGAAAAACTCGAAAAAGAAAGGGAAACTATAAAATTGAGAGAAAGACTCACCCTCGATCGTGGTAAGTTCGGGTGGTTCGGACATGCCGAAGACCATTCGATCCTGCACGATCCAGCAGGAGACGAACAGGACGAGGACGAGGTTGACCGCATAGCCAGGCTTCCTCGAGGCGGTCACGCAGGACGTGGATGACGGCAGGGACGCCGTCGCGGCGACGGCGTCGGTGGCGTGCATCTTCACGACTGGCCCTGACACGCGGCCTCTTCTCGCTCACCCTTCTCTTCTCTGTCGTTGCTCACCCCTATGTATGTACGCATACGTGGTACGCACCGTGGAGCACCTGCACGCAGGTCAAGCCTGCCGTACCTACTTCCGGTATCACATATCCGCGCGATCGGCCCGTGTGATCGATAGCACGCGCATATCTCCGCACGTTCCACCTTCCCACGGGCAGCCAGAGGAAAGTAGGAAAGCAACTAGATTTAGAAAAATCGAAAATTGCCAGATGTTGGACGAGAATGAACTTAGGGCGGTATATAGACGGCTCTTTTATTCACCCTGGTCGTCAACGTCTTGTTGTACCGGCTC